>NC_135821.1:305000-450548 GCF_964213995.1 Mustelus asterias | reverse complement strand
ATAGAAAATGCTGGATAAACTCAGCAGCATCTGTAGAGGGAGTTTTGGATCCAAATGATCCTTTTACAGGAAAAAAAGGTGTGGTTGGTGAATTATTTGCAATGTGCATTGCATGGCTTCAAGCTTTGTTTCAAGGCAAGAAGTAGAAAAAACAGACATGGTCTTAATGGACTCGTAAATTTTATTTTCGCAAATTACCAAGATCACACCATGATACAGCACAGAGGGAGGAGGCTATTCAGCTCGCTCTGTCCCCATGCCATTCCTTTAAAAAAGCTATCCGACTCTGCCAAAAGGAGTAACACTCCAAACTTGCCGCTAACGAGGCTGAGACGTTACCCAGGGAAATGTGTGAAGGGCGAGTTTAGAAGTTGGAGGGTCAGTGAGCGGGGTGACAGAATTGGGATCAGAGCAGGGGATTTTCACAGCAACTTCACTGGAGTGTTAACCTAAGCCTTACTTGTGACTAATAAATAAACTTTACTGAAAATATGTTCTGTCAGCACCAGTGGGTCATTTTACTCTTTAAAAAAAATGGTACTGTACAAATGCCAGGGCGCAATACACACATCCAGTTAGTTATTAGCATTAGATCAACTACCCTGCCCTTTCTGAGGACACACATCACAAATCGTAAAATTTGTGGGGTCAATTTGCAAAGTAAATCTCATCTTTTCCCCCACCTCTCTTTTCCAGTTATGTTATAACGGTGTCCTCTGGCTATCGTCCCTCTTTGCTCGCGGAACCAGCTCATTCAGCGACCGTCACAAAAGGAAAGGAACAATCAGAACGGCATTTGGAAACGATTCACACAGCTCTCTCTCTGCAAACGTAATTCCACAGCATGCCTGGTTGTCGAAGAATTGCCACGTTTCTTTGCTTCACATAGCGCAGAACATGTCCCAATACCCAGAGAGAAAGCCAAGTTTCCTCCCCCCCCACCACCTCATCCAACAGATAATTGGACACATCACCATTGTCAGATTAGTATTAGATAAAATTGAGAGAAAGTAGACAGAACAGTTCTTAAATGTTGAATATACCAAATGACAGATTTATTTTATCTGCGAATTATTTCCAGCACATTTAAAAATAAACACTCAGCATTTTTCCCCCATATTCCAAGCTTGTTAAATATACTTGTCCAAAATAAAAATTAATTTTGGCTTCAAAGTCTGAGTCAGAAAGGCGTGTACAAATTCATCACTCAAAACAAATGGGAGTTTATAATTAGCTTAAATGGGAGTAACTGCTCATACAACGGGTTGCTTTCTTATTAAAGACCATGTTTGCAATGCAGTCCTTTTTTTTCTAAGTACTTGATGGTTTTTTTTCCCTCGACTGAAACAAAAAGCTTGAAGCTATGCAAAGCACAAAAAAAGGTGAGCAGGCTTGAAACGTTTCTAGTTTCTGGCTGTAAATGGGGTTTTTTTTGGAAAAAAACTCAATTTCTGAGCATAAACAACATGTACCAAGTTTTTTTTTCCAAAACAAGTACTCCCCTCTTTCTCAGAACATTGTCTTACCATTTGACAGAAGCAGCCTGACACAGTGAACTTTCCACTAATTTCACACTTCAAATCATTCGCAAATTTTGTGAAGGTTTAGACAATTTTTCCCCCCCTTTTGAAAAGGAATAAGGTTTGACATCTTTTAGCAAAAGTGCCCAAATTTCAAAGCAGCAACAGGCACAATTTTGACACAAGAGCAAAAGTTAACATGGACTTTTTGCCAACTTTGAAACATTCTTTAAAACTTTTTAAAAGTGGGCAAAACACACAATTGCATTAATTTAAAAAAACATAAACATCTGTGTTATTTTGCAATAAGTTAAAATCAGTTGCTGTCTTATTGACATAATCTGATAAATCTTACCAGTTATCAGTGAGTGTGATAAGATGCTGAAATCATGCCTGTATAAAAAGTTATATTGAGACCACAGGGGGCGTGGTAAGAGTTACCCAATCAGCGCTGCGCTTTCATTCGGCGCTCAGCGCCTACCCATCTGTTACAGATCTTTTGATTGGCGGATTCCACCAGGGTGACATCATGCCGCTTACCGGACTTCTAATTGGTCGGGAATTGCCACGTTGACAGGAGCGAGTGTCTGCGCCTGCGTACTGACCGCAAGGCCTTCTGGTACTTGTAGTTCTTCCCCCTTCCTCGGGATTTCATTTTCAAAAAAAACACAAAAAAAATTGCTATTTCTATCATTAACGGTCTTAAAACAAGTAAGAACGATTAATAGGCGGAGTAAAACAAAAAGAAAACGCGAATTTTGAAAAATAATTAAGGACGCTTTTGGTCGGCGTCACACAACGGGGGGCGGATCCGCTGCCCCCAACGACCGATCTTCCCCATTGGCGCACAAATCACCGACCCGATACGATCATTGGTTAATGTTAACGTCAATCATAGCCGGACCGCCCTTATTTCCAGCGTGAACCACTCCTGATTGGCTAATTCGCCGGTCACACACCAGCTCGCGGCTGGATTGGCTGCTGCCTGTCGGATGGGGGCGGGACTCCCAATAGTTTCTTTCTCGATCGAGGTCCCGCCTCACACGGTGGGACGTCAGCCAATCAGAACTGGCCTGACCCAGGGATAAGGGGCGGTGCGGGTTATGATTGGCGTGGTAGCTAACCAATGGGTGTGTCTTACGATTGATCGACAGCGGACATATCCAATCACCATCGAGATTCAGATTTGATTGATGCACGTTGGGCGAATGGTAATGAGGGGAAGGGAGCCCCGCCCACCGCCACTACGTGAGGGAGAAAGGACCAATCGAATCCCTAGGAGGGCGGGACCTGGTCGGGAGGGCCGGGCGTTGATGGGCCGAGCGGGTTTGGGCGGGAACCTGGCGCGAGGGCGGTTGTTCGTAGGCGCGAGGCTGGCGTGGCGGCGGCGCCGCGAGAGAAAACCCAGCCAGCAACCTTTCCCTCACATAAAACAATCATAATTAATAACCATATTTACAAAAATAAGTGAGCCTCAGATATAAAAAGCCCACCTAAGAGACAGCTTTTTAACCAGAAAAAAAAGAGGTGAGGAATTTAAAAAAAAAGAAATTTGTGGAAGGGCCAATTCTTTTTAAATACCCATATTTCGTGAAAAAAAACCAAATTGTTTCTGTCAGAATTTGTGCGGCAGGGAGAGAGAACAGGAATTATTTGAAGATTTGCATTGGGATGGCGGTCATAGCTCATTCAATTAAAAGTCAAGGCAATTATTTGCAGCAAAGTCCTTTTTTTGAAGTCACGCCCCATTTTTTTTGCACAACCCCCCCCTCCTCCCCCTGCGTTTGCCTTCCTATGAACGTATCCGAATGCTTAACCCCACGCAGTTGGTGGCTTTCAATGACGCTCCTGGTACAAATTGAACCATCTTTGAATTTAGCTCAGCTAAAAATTGTTGCCGCCCTCGAACCAAACTCGCACCAACGGGCGGGATTTTCCGGTTGCCAACGACCCCCCAAAATTGGAAAACCCACCACAGGTCAACGGACCTTTGCATGGTCCGCCCCCACCTCACCTGCTACGATCCCCATGGTGGGCGGCATGGTGGCACTGTGGCTAGCAGTGCTGTCTCACAGCGCCAGGGACCCGGGTTTGATTCCTGGCCTCGGGTCACTGTCTGTGCGGAGTCTGCACGTTCTCCCCGTGTCTGCGTGGGTTTCCTCCGGGTACTCCAGTTTTCTCCCACACTCCAAAGATGTACAGGTTGGGTGCATTGGCCGTCCATGCTAAATTGCCCCTTTGTGTCCCGGGATGTGTAGGTTAGAGGGATTAGCGGGGTAAATATGTGGGGTTGGGGGATTGGCCTGGGTGGGGTTGGGGGATAGGCCTGGGTGGGATTGTTGTCAGTGCAGACTCGATGGACCAAATGGCTTCTTGCATTGTAGGACATCTATGACATTCTATAACGGAAGAATTCCCCCGCCTCCCCCCCGCCCCCCCCCCCCCCCCCCGAGTGTCATTTGTCCGAAACTCCCTTTCCCCGCTGATCTAAATTTGTTTTTTGTCTGGCAACATCTCGATTTTTAAAATTCTCACCCTTGCTTTTGTCCTCCAACCTCCCACCTTGAACTCCTCCAGCACTGGTATCTTCGTATTTCTGCAATTCCTTTTGATTTGATTTATTATTGTCACATGTATTACTATACAATGAAAAGTATTGTTTCTTGTGCGCTATACAGACAAAGCATACCGTTCATTGAGAAGGAAGGGAGAGGATGCAGAATGCAGTGTTACAGTCATAGCTAGGGTGTAGAGAAAGATCAACTTAATGCGAGGGAGATCCATTCAAAAGCCTGATGGCAGCAGGGAAGAAGCTGTTCTTTGAGTCAGTTGGTATGTGACCTCAGACTTTTGTATCTTTTTCCCGATGGCAGAAGGTGGAAGAGACAATGTTTGAGGTGCGTGGGGTCTTTGATTATGCCGGCTGCTTTGCCGAGGCAGCGGGAAGTGTAGACAGAGTCAATGGATGGGAGGCTGGTTTGCGTGATGGATTAGGCTACATTCACGACCCTTTGTAGTTTCTTGCGGTCTTGGGCAGAGCAAGAGCCATACCAAGCTGTGATACAACCAGAAAGGATGCTTTCTATAATGCATCTGTAAAAGTTGGTGAGAGTCGTAGTGCGTCCTTGATTATTGGCTCTTCCCTGCGCACGACTCGCTACGACAGCCAAGGATCCTAACCTTCCTAACCATCCCCTCTCGCTCTTTTTAAAACCCACCTTAAAACCTCTTAGACCAAGTTTTTGTTTACGGGTGGGATTTAGCAGCCGTGCTTGCCCCAAGGCTGGAAAATCCTGCCTGACGCCAACGGATTTTTGCAAGGCCTGTGTCTTACCTGCTACGATTCTTGTGGCAGGCGAGATGGGAAAATTCCTGTTTATATGCCTTAAACCGCCCTTAAATAAGGACAGAAAATGCTGGAAATAGTATTGTGTGCATCCGCAAAGAGAGGGAAAAACAGGGTTAACATTTCAGTCAGTGATTAATTTCATCAGACCTGGAAAAAGTTAGAGACCTTGCCAGGTCTTAAGAAAATATTGAGGCAGAGATAGTAGAGATGGGAGAAAAGAATACAGGGGAAGGTCTGTGATGGTGGAGAGCAGGAGAGACTAAGCGAGTGAAGGGATAAATGGTGCTGGCAAAAGGCAATGGTACAATGCTACAAGTAAAGAAACAAAAGATAAGTCTAGAGATGGTGTAAATTAAAAAAACAGGATAATTTGGGGCGGCACAGTGGTTAGCACTGCTGTCTCACAGCGCCAGGCTCCCGGGTTCAATTCCGACCTCGGGTGACTGTCTGTGTGGAGTTTGCACATTCTCCCCGTGTCTGTGTGGGTTTCCTCCGGTTACTCCGGTTTCCTCCCACAGCCCAGAGACGTGCGGGATAGGTTGATTGGCCAAGATAAATTGCCCTTTAATGACAGGGGGATTAGGAGGGTAAATACGTGGGGTTACGGGGATAGGACAGGACCTAGGTGGGATTGTAGTTGGTGCAGGCTCGATGGGCCAAATGGCCTCCTCCTGCACTGTGGATTATATGATTCTAAGAGCATCAGCACCCGACCGAGGAAATGAGGGAAAGAGGTTCTGATCTGAAATCGTTGAACTCAGTATTGAATCTGGAAGGCTCATTGTAAAGTGCCTAATTGAAAGATGCTGTGTTATCCCTTCAATTTCCATTAAGCTTCATTCAAAGCTGGAGACAGATATCTCACCCCCTTTCCTGCTTTTCCTGCCTCAGTATTTATTTAAAACCTGTTAGCTTCCCTCATCATTTCCAGCTCTGATGAAAACTGAATGAAAAACCTTTACTCTGTTTCCTCTTCCTGAGTATTTTCATTATTTTCTGTTTCCATTTCAGATTACCAACATCTCTGGCATTTTTCTTTTGTTCTAATATCTCCATACGTGGCTTAGGCCAAATTTATATGATGCTCATGTGAAGCGCCGTAGGACAGTTATAATGTTAAAGATGTGATATAAATGAAAGTTATCACTCCAATAGCATTTCTTGCCTGTGTGCACCTGTCTTGTTTAACTTCTTGTCATAATATTTGGCCTTGAATTTATGTTAACTAAAACTGCGTATATAAATATTTAGAATGGAAATCCGGTATGTAAACATTCCCTGTAATATTGTCATTGCGTGACGTAGGTGGCATGGTGGCACAGTGGTTAGCACTGCTGCCTCTCAGTGTCAAGAACCCAGGTTCGATTCCCGGCTTGGGTCACTGTCTGTGTGGAGTCTGCATGTTCTCCCTGTGTCTACGTGGTTTGCTCCGGTTTCCTCCCACAGTCCAAAAGACGTGCTGGTTAGGGTGTATTGGCCATGCTAAATTCTCCCTCTGTGTACCAGAACAGGTGCCGGAATGTGGCAACGAGAGGATTTTCACAGTAACTTCATTGCTGTGTTAATGTAAGCCTTACTTGTGACACTAATAAATAAACTTTAAAACTATTAAAAACTTGCAAGCAGCAGCCAATAAGTAAAGTTCTGGAGTGACTTTTCTAAAGCGTATCTCAAACCTGTCCCCATTATTATATGCAAATACCAATAATAATAATTACCTGTCCGAGGGCAGTTTAATTAATAGAAGTATTAGCTTTTTTTGACATTTGCTGGTGTTTAATTAATTTCCCCATTCTTGTCTCTTCCCATTGATCCAGGTAGACTGGACACCAGCTGTGGTTGACAAGGTAGGTAGGTGATCCTGCATCTTGAAACCTCCAGCAGTACTGCTCTGAATCTTGCAGGGGAAGGTTGGAATGCTGATTTTGTTCGTTTATCATTCCTTCACTCAATGACTTGTTTCAACCGACAATGGAAATCCGAAATGGGGTGAAAATGACAACCTGTGCCGAGAGGAACCTGACTGTCCATTTATCAATAGTAACATTGATTATCAATTGTATAATCCTAAAGGTTATCAATTTAAAAATTAAATTAGGCTTGTAGTGAGCAGTGATGCCAAGGGTGAATCCTAATCATAGAATCACTACAGTGCAGAAGAGGCCATTTGACCGATTGACCAGAATTTTACCACGCCGCCCGCCACAAGAATCGGAGCGGGCGAAGGGCGGAACATGAAAAGGTCCGTTGACCTCGGGTGGGATTTTACGGTTTCGGTACGAGCAATGCCGTGATACCACCCATTGAGTCTGCACTGACTCTCTGACAGAGTATCTTACCCAGGCCCTCTCCACCGCCCTATCCCTGTAATCCAACACATTTACCATCTAACCTACACATCTTGGGACACTGAGGGGCAATTGAGCACGGCCAATCCACCTTAACCCGTACATCTTTGGACATTAAGGGGCAATTTATCATGGTCAATCCACCTAACCTGCACATCTTTGGACTGTGTGAGGAAACCGGAGCACCCGGAGGAAACCCACGCAGACACGGGGAGAACGTGCAAACTCCACACAGACAGTGACCCAAGGCCGGGAATCGAACCCAGGTCCCTGGTGCTGTGAGGCAGCAGTGCTAACCACTGTGCTGATTTTAGATGGTAAGAGAGTGAAGGAGACTTTAGCCAAACCTAGTTGAGTGTCTAACATCAGGATAATCTTGTATTGCCTAAAAGTGTGGAAATGATCTGAACTGAGTGTCCTTTTTCACAGCCATCATCACTTTCTTCCACTTTTGCAACATTTTTTTGCATCTGATACTATCTGGTCCTAATCTCTTCCGAAACATTTTTTCACGCCTTCATCACATTTAGGCTTGTTTCCTGTTGATAACTCCCAGCTAGCATTCCACCTTCCACAAATCACAACTCATTGTGGATGGCACAGTCCAAGTGTGAAAGGCATAGAATAGAATCATAGAATCACCACAGTGCAGAAGGAGGCCATTCGGCCCATTGAGCTTACACTGACAACAATCCCACCCAGAACCTATCCCCATAACCCCATGTATTTATCCTGTTAATCCCCCTGACACTAAGGGGCAATTTAGCATGGCCAATCAACCTAACCCGCACATCTTGGACTGTGGGAGGAAACCGGAGCACCCGGAAGAAACCCACACAGACACGGGGGGAACGTGCAAACTCTTTTTCGCTGACGATTATTCTCCACCTTAATTGCCACTTGAGAAGGTAATGGTGAGCTTCCTTCTCGAATTACTACAGCCCATGTGGTGTAGGTACTCTTATGTAGCAAGTTCCAGGATTTTTAAAAGTTTATTTGCTAGTGTCTCAAGTAGGTTTACATCAATAGAATGGTAGAATCGTACAGTGCAGAAGGAGGCCCATTTGGCCCATTGAGTCTGCACCGACAACAATCCCACCCAGGCCTTATCCCTGTAACTCAGTGCATTTACCCTAGCTAGTCCCCCGATACTAAGGGGCAATTAAGAATGGCCAGTCCACCTTAACCTGTACATCTTTGGACACTAAGGGGCAATTTATCATGGCCAATCCACCTAACCTGCACATCTTTGGACTGTGGGAGGAAACCGGAGCACCCGGAGGAAACCCACGCAGACACGGGGAGAATGTGCCGAGTTTGCACAGACAGTTACCCAAGCCGGGAATCGGACCCGGGTCCCTGGCGCTGTGAGGCAGCAGTGCTAACCACTGTGCCACCCCTACTGCAATGAAATTAATTCGGCCCAATGATAACAAAGCAACGGCGATGTATTTCTAGGTGAGGACGGTGAGGGCCTTGGCTTGGAAGTTGCAAGTGGCGGTGTTACGAGGTGTCTTTGATGCAAAAGCAGACCCTTTGAAGATGGAAAAGATTTTGATAATGCACTGGGAGAAGTGTACTATATTACGGATCTTTCCAGAATCCCAGCATGATAGCTCAGAGAATGAGCATTATCTAGATGATATTTATAGCTTCTGACAATCAATCGTTTTAAGACAATCATTGCCAGGAGAAATTCACAGAGAATAACTATATGGTGGGCTTTATGGAAACAACCAATTAACAATATTATGCTGCTAGATATACATTGAAATAACAAAGGAAGTTTATATAAATCAGACATTTGCCGTAGACATCTGCTGTCTTTCATTTTTAATCTTGATGATGGAGGATGGATTTAACTTTAGTTGTTTTAAAAATTAATATATAAAGGCATTCGTAAAACTGAAATATGATTTGCTTGCCAATCCACATTATTGCCCACATGGCCATACTGAACAGGAGCATTTGTGCTCTGCTAATACCTCCAAAACCCCCAATATCTATCGTCTAGAAAGATGAGGGCAGCAGGCACCTGGGAACTCCACCACTCAGTCCAAGGCTCTCACAAGGTAAAAGCAAACTACTGCGGAGGCTGGAATCTGAAACAAAAACAGAAAATGCTGGAAAATCTCAGCAGGTCTCAGTACGGTAGCACAGTGGTTAGCGCTGCTGCCTCACAGCACTAGGGATCCGGGTTCGCTCCTGGCTTGTGTCACTGTCTGTGCAGAGTTTGCACGTTCTCCCTGTGTCTGTGTGGGTTTCCTCCGGGCGCTCTGGTTTCCTCCCACAGTCCGAAAGACGTGCTGGTTAGGGTGCATTGGCCATGCTAAATTCTCCCTAAGTGTACCTGAACAGGCGCTGGAGTGTGGCGACTAGGGATTTTCACAGTAACTTCATTGCATTGTTAATATAAGCCTACTTTGACTAATAAATAAACTTTTACGTGAGCATCTGTGGAGAGAGAATAGAGTCAGTGTTTCGAGTCTGGATGACTCTTCGCCAGTTCCGCCAGTCTGGTGCTGCCAGACCTGCTGAGGTTTTCCAGCATTTTATGTTTTTGTTCAAGGCTCTTACCATCCTGACCTAGAAATACATTACTGTTCCTTCATTATTGTTGGGCCAAAACCCTGGAACTTTTTAAGTTGACTTATTAGTGTCACAAGTAGGCTTACATTAAGACTACAATGAAGTCACTGTGAAAATACTCTAGTCGCCTGTTCGGCTACACTGAGGAAGAATTTAGCATGGCCAATGCACCTAACCAGCACGTCTTTCAGACTGTGGGAGGAAGCCAGAGCACCCGGAGAAAACCCACACAGACATGGGGAGGATGTGCAAACTCCACACAGACAGTCATCCAAGCCGGGAATCGAACCCGGGTCCCAAGTGCTGTGAGGCAGCAGTGCTAACCACTGTGCCACCATGCCAGCCCTGCCACCGTGCCGCCCCTCATTAAAACTTACTTCCTAACAGTACCTACACCATATGGGCTGCAGTAGTGTGAGAAGGTGGTTCACCATCACCTTCTCAAGGGACAGTTAAGATGGGGAATAACTGCCAGCGACTCCACAAACATCCCAAGTCACTCCTAATATCTCCTTATTTGACTCAGCATCCTTTTTCCTTTATACCTAGATGAAACGTATAGGGCTGTTTGTTGTTACAGTTGTTACTTTGGCCTATCATGTTAACTCTCAGACTGCGTTCTAACAAAAACATTGGGTGGGATTTTACGTCCTTGCTTGGGCGAGGCTCGTAAAACCCCTCCCGAGGCCAACGGAGAATTCCGTTCAGTGAGCCTTGCCCGTCCCGATTCCAGGGTGGCCGAGGCGGTAAAATTCGGGCCATTATTTAAATTTTGGGAGTCATTATCCAACTTTGGGGAGCGAAAATGAAGTTTGAGCTCTCATCTAATCAGTTTTAAATGTGGCTTTCAAAGCCTTAGAGGAGTGTTACTGCCCAGTGATAAAGAGATTTTCCTATTTCAGTAAAACTACTTGTAACAAAATGTTGTGATGGAAGTAGAGTTTGAGCATGCTTAAATCTCTATCTTCCTCATATTAATTTCAAATAGAAGAATATAATGTGAATTTAAAATGAGACTGCGTTGAAAGTTCCCCTTTGAAAAGAACACTCTTGGTTTTGTGCATGAGAAGGGAGACAGACACACAAAGGATGAGAACTTCTATTCCCTGGGAAGGAAAAGGAGGTCGTATCCCAGAGGTACCTAGAAGATGTGCTGGGGAATCCCAGAAGTCCCCACGTAAGGACCGCATGGGAATTGCCTGGGAAGTTCCAAGAAGCAATTAGCCTGCACCTGGAACCATCCTAAACTTCAAGTTAAATTGGAGACTTTGGATTGTTCTTAGCAGAATAGTTACCCAGCAAATGTTCGAAGGACTAAAATCACTTCTAACTCCGGGGTGACACCCCTACCCTGACTAACCCCCACATCTTGACTACCCACTTAACCCCCACCACTCAGACTATACCCCTGTCCCCACTGACTACCCTCTCCAAAGACCAGCCTTTCCCACCCCTCCTGACTACACTACTGTTCCCACGACTCCAAGTACTCCCCTGGCCTCTGCCTCCACAGCCCTCTCTCCCTCACCCCCAATTACCCTCCGACTATAATCCCGCCCCCGACTACACCCATTCCCTCCCCTGACTGCACCCACCACAACGACTACCCTCAGACTATCCCCAACCCTCCCCCTACACCGTCCAACCTCTCCCCGACCAATCTACCCCCCTGACTACTTGACTCCCCCCACCTTACCATGGACACTTACCTTCTCCCTTGGTTCTCAAAGTAGCTGGCACCTTTTAAACTTACCTTTGTGACAGAGAGTGCTATAAAAAGGTGGCGTGGCTTCACTTGCCCCCAATATTGCAGCCCCACACTGGAATGAGTCTGAAGCTACTCCTTGCATATCCTTCACCAGGGAAGATTGGGCAAGAAGTGTACAGATACTGGCCTAGGTAAGTGAAAAAAGGAGCAGAATGGTAATCCAACGGTAATTGACATTCCATAGCACTTCTGGACCGAAGACAGTTAGTTTCAAAGATAGGTAGTCCACCTCTGTTAACAGGACCGCTTGGAGCCAGAATAAAATCAACCATTTTGTTTGGTTGGGTGCATTGGTTGTTGAAATGGCGATGTCTGCACATTTGTCATTGTCACAACAGATAGAGGGAACCTCTGTGTTATTGCCACAATCATTAAACGAGTAGGTGTTAAGAGAGCCAGGTGAAATTTCAGTTGGTTTTTATTCTCTGAAATTTAGAAGAATGGGAGGTCATCTCATTGAAACATACAAGATTCTGAAGGGCTTGATAGGGTAGACAGTGAGATTGTTTCTCCAGGCTGGGGAATCTACAACACAGGGACATAGAACATAGAACAGTACAGCACAGAACAGGCCCTTCGGCCCACGATGTTGTGCCGAGCTTTATCTGAAACCAAGATCAAGCTATCCCACTCCCTATCATCCTGGTGTGCTCCATGTGCCTGTCCAATAACCGCTTAAATGTTTCTAAAGTGTCTGACTCCACTATCACTGCAGGCAGTCCATTCCACACCCCAACCACTCTCTGCGTAAAGAACCTACCTCTGATATCCGTCCTGTATCTCCCACCACGAACCCTATAGTTATGCCCCCTTGTAATAGCTCCATCCACCCGAGGAAATAGTCTTTGAACGTTCACTCTATCTATCCCCTTCATCATTTTATACACCTCTATTAAGTCTCCCCTCAGCCTCCTCCGCTCCAGAGAGAATAGCCCTAGCTCCCTCAACCTTTCCTCATATGACCTACCCTCCAAACCAGGCAGCATCCTGGTAAATCTCCTCTGCACTCCTTCCAGCGCTTCCACATCCTTCCTATAGTGAGGTGACCAGAACTGCACACAATATTCCAAATGTGGTCTCACCAAGGTCCTGTACAGTTGCAGCATAACCCCACGGCTCTTAAACTCCAACCCCCTGTTAATAAAAGCTAACACACTACAGGCCTTCTTCACAGCTCTATCCACTTGAGTGGCAACCTTTAGAGATCTGTGGATATGGACCCCAAGATCTCTCTGTTCCTCCACAGTCTTCAGAACCCTACCTTTGACCCTGTAATCCACATTTAAATTAGTCCTACCAAAATGAATCACCTCACATTTATCAGGGTTAAACTCCATTTGCCATTTTTCAGCCCAGCTTTGCATCCTATCTATGTCTCTTTGCAGCCTACAACAGCCCTCCACCTCATCCACTACTCCACCAATCTTGGTGTCATCAGCAAATTTACTGATCCACCCTTCAGCCCCCTCCTCTAAGTCATTAATAAAAATCACAAAGAGCAGAGGACCAAGCACTGATCCCTGCGGCACACCGCTAGCAACCTGCCTCCAATCCGAAAATTTTCCATCGACCACCACCCTCTGTCTTCGGCCAGACATGGTTTCAAGATAAGGGGCCAATCTTTTAGGACTGAGATGAGGACAAATTTATTCACTCAAAATTGTTGTGAATCTTTGGACTTCTCTGCCGCAGAGGATTGCGGATGCTCCATCATTGAGTCATAGAAGTCATAGAATCCCTACAGTGCAGAAGGAGGCCCTTTGGCCCATCAAGTCTAAACGTAGCACATTACCCAGATCCTATCTCCATAGCCTCACCTATTTATCCCGCTAATCCCCCTAACCTACGCAACTTGGGACGTGGCCAATTCACCTAACCTGCACATCTTTAGAATGTGGGAGGAAACTGGAGGAAACCCACACAGACATGGGGAGAACGTGCAGACTCCGTACAGACAGTGACCCGAGGCTGGGAATTGAACCCGGGTCCCTGGCGCTGTGAGACAGCAGTGCTGACCAGTCTGCCATGACCAGTGACACCTATGTCTCACGATTGTTTAAAAAAAAGCCGTGAGATGGGCAGAAGTGTGCCCATGTTATATATTTCAAGGACTCTGTGAAAAGAGTTGGAAATAGGATAGAATCCCTACAGTGCAGAAGGAAGCCATTTGGCCTATCAAGTCTGCACCAACCACAATCCCACCCAGGCCCTATTCCCATAACCGCACACACATTTACCCTGCTAATCCGCCTGACACTAAGGTCAATTTAGCAAGGCCAATCAACCTAATCCGCACATCTTTGGACGTTTAAGATTTCAAGACATCATTATTTTGTTTTTCAGGATCAGTTTAATACATTATGCCAGTCAAACTTTGTATTGTGAAGTTTCTGTAAAATTTCTAGCTGAAATTGTGTACAGGTGCAAATGTAACTTGGGTGAAGGCCAACAAGACTGTTGACTATTAAATCATACATCTCTTGAGTTGCCACCTTCAGGGGTAAAGGAGAGAAAACTATAAGATGCAAGGAAAGGAAAATAAAGTGGTCAGACACGGGATTTACTTGGCTTTGAATATTTACTTGTCCATTTACTTTGCAAATAACAGATGAAAGCCATGGAGGGAGATGAGGTGCCTTTGGGGATCAATGCTTTCACCCTGATTCCAAACCAGAAATACAGAAGAAGTTGCAGACATCTGCAATCCAAGAAGGATGGCAACAGGCTGGAAAACTTTCACATACAGTATAACTTTGGCTACTTCCAGATAATACCAGTTGAAATCTTTCACAAGGTGTTGTGTTATCTTTCAGGTATAATTATCACAATACATGATTTTAAGAAAATCGTTGCACCCCCCTCTGCCCCCCCCCCCCGCCCCCCCCATCCCTCAACCTCCCTTTTGCTGATCTCCCAAAGGCCTTAACTTTCTTCCCATCTCTCGTGATACTGTGATGAAGTTCCAGAGGGCAACCCTCCAGTTACCTCATCCGAGCGGCTGTGTATTTATTGCAGTCTGGGTGGTGATGGTCAACAGTTAATTCGATTTTCAGCTGAGCTTTCTCGTGTTCTCACTCAAAGTCCATGTATGCACAAATGTTTAATCTTGGCCCCCTAAATATTAATCGAGAGCAGGGAAACCTAAATTCTTTTTCATTTTCACCTAACCTAGGAGCATTGAGTGCAATTCTAATTTAAGTCCAGACTGCGGGAATCAAATCTGGGATTTTTATGTTCTTTAAGTTCAGTACCACACTGAGTGATTCATTATAATTAGTAAAATTACTGTAATGTAGGTTAGGTGTCAGTATTATATTTTAACAAGCCATCCCTGCTAAAATAATTTGCAAGTAATGTTTGGAGTTTGTAAACACTAATAATAACTGGTATGATTAAGCCGTTCCATCACTGGTTTTCTTTGCAATATGCTCCTAAAAACTAGAGCTAAGCATTGAAGCACCATTATGAGTTACCCCGTGACATTGTAAAGTCACTGCCTTGTGTAGTATGATATCACATAGATCAAAAGGCCCACATTTGATTATTTATCTATCCTCAGGTTGCTAATCTCAAAGCAAATTCCCATTCCTGATCACTTTTCCGTAATCCCTCCACATGTGTAGATAACAGTCATGGAGCTCTGGAGATAGACAGAGACACATCTTGTTTCTTTCAGAACCAGGCAGTAACTGCTTCTTTCAAAATTGAAAGGGAAACTATGGACAGAATCTCCCAAAAACATTCTGAATTGGCGAGAAAACTGGTGAAATTCACGATTGTTTTTTCAGTGGGTGTTCAGAATCTCCCACACTCTGTGCAATGCAGAGGTCACAATCATGAATATCATTAAAAGCTCGGGGGGAGAGGGGCCTATTCACGCCAGAGTCTGACAGTTCCGGAACTCTGCTCATACACCGTGGCCCCGATCTGTCAGCCCGCAGTTTGCTGGCTACCTCGATCGCTGGCCAGCCCGGGACCCTCGCAGTGCTGCCCCTCCAACAACCCCCCCACGGACCAATCGCAGCCCACACAAGCATTCCTGGGGCAACCCCGACACTCCCCCTCCACCCCATCCTGGAGCGCCCACCCCCATCCCCCAGCAGTGACGGTCCCCCCCCCCACCATCCCAGTCAGAGGCAGACCACCCCCCACGGGAGGCAGACCTCCTCCTGGAAGGCAGAGCCCTCCCACTCCCCGGCGGACAACCACCCCCCCTCCCCCAGCTGGCCCCGACCACTGGCCTCCCTCCAGCCCCGACTGATCCCAATGCAGAGTGACAACAGGATTCCCCATCCCCACCGATCGCCCCTTGGCCCTGCCCACAATAGGCCCTGCCCCTGGCCCTATTCACAACAGGCCTATACTTTGGCCCTGCCCACAATAGGCCCCACCCCTTTTCCCATTCCTTTGCCCCCCAGGCCCCTCCCCTAGGCCCCACCACCTTGGCACTTTGCCCCTTGGGCAGTGCCAGGGGCATAAGCTGGCACTTCCAGGGTGCCCATGCCCAGGGGCATCACTCCCCATCGCCTGACACCCTGGGGGGGCCTGATTGCCCCCACCGGCAGGGTGGGAGGTGCTATCGGGCCCGGCACAGAATTCTGTGCCGGGCCCGATAATGACATTTAAAATACATTAAAAACAGATTTAAATGACTTACCTCTCTTCCCGCTTGTTTCCAGCGTGGGTCCTGACTGCGCCTGCTCTCCGGCTGTGGGAGTCGCGCATGCGTCGGGAACGCATGCGTAAATCCCGCGAAATGGCTGATGCGATTCTCCCATCCCGCGCGCCAAAAAACGTGCGTGTTGAGATGCGAGAATCGGGCCCTATGGTTTTCCCTGCAAGCTTAGCTCCTCCTATGAAGCACATGACTCTGTCCCTGTCAATCAACCTAATTAAAATTCAACTGTGAAACTCCAGGGAAACCGAAGTAAACACAAATGCTCAGCATAAAACAAACACCTCCAGCACTTACCCTCTTCTCCCAGCTACCAATTTAAATAATTTCTTAGACAAATTGGCACCTTGCAAAACAAATCTGAATTTTAAACATACCCCTTGCAAGAAACATGGTGTACATATATTTCTTAAAGGCACAGTATCATCACACCTCTAAGTTTCTTAAAATATACTGATTGTGCCACAGATGACAGACAACATTAGCAGCCACAGGCTTTCTAACACTGGAATTTGTCAGAAGTAAATTGCCCCCCTGCCCTTTGTTGCAGGACAGAGATAGGTCTGTGCACCCGATGTGGAGAGAAAAGGAGACAGAGTGAAGAGTCTGTATGCTATCTTTAAAAATAATAATTATTGTGTAATAATCAAACATGATGCCTTACTTTTTTATCCTGTTTTCTCAGTGACAGACATCAGTGTTCTGAGCATGGCATCAAAAGTGGTTGGCACTCAGATTGTGGGTTATATCGCCACTTCATCTGGAATCAGACGGCTTTTATTGGAAGGATTCCACTCCACTGATATTTCCAACAAATCAATTGCGATGGAGCACTACAAATCCTTAGGTAACACCCGAACGCAGGGTAAGGTACAGATCCACAGGTACAAGCAGCCCCCTGTGCAAATGGAATTCTTTATATGAAGCAGAGATTCAATTTTTGCCAGAAGTATAAAGGGAGAGCTTAGGGGAATTTCTTTCACACGCAAGTGGTTATTGAAGCTGATTGAATCACAATATTTATAGACCTTTAACAAAGAAAAATCAGAAGAGAGCAGCAAAATGGCACTGTAGTGTGTAGCTCCAGTCTGGAATTAGCCGAGGTACGGTCACGATGGACAGAATTGCCACCTTCTGTGTTTAACTTTATGATATACAAGTGCACCTAGTTACATCGGCAAGTTATTTAATGGTTAGTGCAGGGGGGCTTAGATCCAAGTCCAATTCTGCTCTCACATGTAGACAATTAGCAGGGGCCACACTATGCCAATATCAAGCAGAATTCCTGGCTTTCTTTCCCATCTCTGCCTTGCTTGTGTACACTTTAGCAGAAAAACGAATTACGTAATACGACCGGGGTGGTTATGGTGGCACAGTGGTTAGCACTGCTGCCTCACAGCGCCAGGGACCCAGGTTCGATTCCCGGCTTGGATCACTGTCTGTGTGGAGTTTGCACGTTCTCCCCCTGTGTCTGCGTGGGTTTCCTCCGGGTGCTCCGGTTTTCTCCCACAGTCTGACAGACGTGCTGGTTAGGAGCATTGGCCGTGCTAAATTCTCCCTCAGTGCACCCGAACAGGCGCCGGAGTGTGGTGACTTGGGGATTTTCACAGTAACTTCATTGCAGTGTTAAATGTAAGCATACTTGTGACACTAATAAATAAACTTTAAAAAACTTTAAGACTTCAGAAAGGCCATAAATATCAGTTAGAAGTGGATACATCATCCAGTGATACTGCATTTTAAGGAGGGTCATATGTAGATTGCATAGAATTTACAACACAAGTACAGGCCATTCGGCCCATCAGGTGTATGTTGGTGTTCATACTCCACGCATGCTTCTTCATAATATTTTCTTCATTCCACCCTAGCTACATAACATTTTAACCCTTTCTCCCTCATATACTCCCTCACTTTCCTTAAATCAATGTATATTATTTATCTCAGTTACTGATATAATAGCGAGTTTCAAATTCTCACCAGTATGTGCAATGAAGTTCCTCTTGAATTTCTTACTGGATTTATTAGTGACTATTTAATGGTTTGGTCCCTGGCTTTGGACTCCCCCACAATTGGAAACATCTTTTTGCCTACTCTATCAAAGCCTGTCACAATTTTAAAGACCTCTGTCAGGCCATTTCAGCCTTCTCCCTGGGAGATTACTGGCGTCATATATTCACAGAATGGTTACAACACAGAAGGAGACCATTCAGCTCATCAAGCTCGCAGTGGCTCTCTGCAACAGCTATTCAGCTGGTCCCACTCCCCTGCCCTTTCCCCATAAACCTTCATTTTGTTTTTAATCTTCAGGAGCTTATTCAATTCCCTTTTGAAAGCCATAATTTAATCTGTTTTCACCACAAGCCCAGGCAGTGCATTCCAGATCCTAACCACACCCTGCGTAGAAAAAATGTTTTCTCATGTTGTCTTTGGCTATTTTGCCAAGCTCCTTAAATCTGTGTCCTCAGCTTCTCACCCGCTCTGGCAAATGGAACGGCTTCTCTCTATCAACTCTGTATAAATGCCAAATGATTTTGAACCCCTCAATCAGATCTCCTCTCAAGCTTCTCTGAGGAGAACAGCACCAGCATCTTCAATCTGTATGTGTCTTCCCCGTTTCCCCCATTAACTGGAGCCCTCCCCGAATTCTGGTGCTCTCAATTCCCTGAATTACTGCTGCTCTCCATCAGTTTAGGGTGGCACGGTGGCACAATGGTGAGCACTACTGCCTCACAGCACCAGGGACCCGGGTTGAATTCATGGCTTGGGTCACTGTCTGTGTGGAGTCTGCACATTCTCCCTGTGTCTGCGTGGGTTTCCTCCGGGTGCTCCGGTTTCCTTCCGCAGTCCGAAAGACGTGCTGGTTAGGTGCATTGGCCGTGCTAAATTCTCCCTCAATGTACCCGAACAGGTGCCGGAGTGTGGCGACAAGGGGATTTTCACAATAACTTCATTGTAGTGTTAATGTGGGCCTCCTTGTGACACTAATAAAATAAACTTTAAACTTTATTTCCCACACACCAGGCCCATTCTCAATTCCTTCATTTGCCAGTATGTCCCCTGCCCGCACCACTCCCCACCACTGTTTCTACTCCTTCCAATTCCTCCCACTATATACTGCTGCCCTCCCCTGATTCCTCTGTTTACAGTTGGCCTTCCTGAATTTCCCCCATGTACTGAAGCAAGAGGGACCTAATCTCGCACTCAGTTGCATCTTCGGCTGAGATCATCTAACTCATCAAAGACTGAAAGTGGATTGGAATTAGCATTTTGCAGTCATGGACCTCATCAATCTGTGCAGCACGCTATCACAGTAGTAATTTTTGATTTCTCCCACGCAGGTTTGCTGTTTAAAAGATGCACCCTTTTGTTGCCCACTAAAGAGAGACTAAGATTTGTGCAAAACCAACTGTTAAAGGTAAGATAGCATGATTGTAAAGATTTTAAAAATGCAGCTTATAGGATAAACTCAGTATAAATGATAGTTGATATCAAAAAAGAGAAAACGCTGGAAAATCTCAGCAGGTCTGGCAGCATCTGCAAGGAGAGAAAAGAGCTGACGTTTCAAGTCCAGATGACACTTTGTCAAAGCTTTGACAAAGCGTCATCTGGACTCGAAATGTCAGCTCTTTTCTCTCCTTACAGATGCTGCCAGACCTGCTGAGATTTTCCAGCGTTTTCTCTTTTGGTTTCAGATTCCAGCATCCGCAGTAATTTGCTTTTATATAGTTGAGAGTCAAGTCTGTTGAGCCGTGGCAAAATCTAAAGTGTTCCAGTATAGTTGTTTTAGGTCACGAAATACTGCAGCTTGGGATGAATGACATTGTTGTGCCAAATTTATGTCCTCGCTGACGATGTTGTTTTTGCCAAACAACCCAGAATGGGTCAAGAACATCCAAAAATGACTCCTGGATAAATGCATCTGCATGGTGTGCCTGATTCATATGAACCAGGAGGTCCTAGGTTCAATAAAGCCAACTGCAGTAAGCTAGTACATTTGGGTTACCGGAGTCTTGCACAGGTGTCCTTATTTTCAAGATGGTCATTGGTATGTTAAGTAAACTGGATAAGCCACATACCCTGTGACTGGCTGTGCTTCCTCTGGCGTATCTTATTTTTCACCTTAACCAGATTTTAGAGCCCTGCCAGCAGGATGTGATTTCATTTCGTTCTGTGTAGCTAGGTCATTGCGATCCTGAGGCCCTATTCCATGAAGGGATGGATGTCCAAATCCTGGGAACTGCAACATTGGCAGCGTGTGGGGTGACTGCTGTAGGATCTGAGTGGCTGGGAGATCGTAGCCAAGTCGCTAATGTCCAGCAGATCCCTATCCCCTTGAGGCAACGTGGCACTGCTGCCTTCACAGCGCCAGGTTCCCGGGTTTGATTCCCAGCTTGGGTCACTGTCTGTGTGGAGTTGGCACGTTCTCCCCGTGTCTGCGTGAGTTTCCTCCCACAGTCTGAAAGACGTGCTGGTTAGGGTGCATTGACCTGAACAGGTGCCGGAGTGTGGCGACCAGGGAATTTCACAGTAACTTCATTGCGATGTTAATGTCAGCCTTACTTGTGACTAATAAGATAAACTTTAACTTTAACTACAGCTGTTAATGTTTGAAATGTTGGGGTGTGGTGGGTGGGGAGTTGTTGGCAATTCATTAGTACCTGACACTTGGGGTAGGCAGTGGTGTAGTGATATTGTGACTGGACCAATAATCCAGAGACCCAGGGTAATGCTTTGGGGACTGGAAATCCCATCATGACAGATGGACAGAATGGCCTCCTTCTGCACAGTAGGGATTCTGTGAGATGGTGACATTTGACTCAGTCGAATTCTGGAATTAAAAGTCTAATTATGACCATGAAACCATTGTCGATCGTGGTAAAAACCCATCTGGTTCACTAATATCCTTTACGGCAGGAAATCATGGAATCACTACAGTACATTTGACCCATTGAGCCTGCACTGACAACAATCTCACCCAGGCCCTATCCCCGTAACCCTAGTATTTACCCTGCTGCTCTCCCTGACACTAAGGGTTAATTTAGCATGACCAATCAACCTAACCCGTACATCTTTGGAGTTTGGGGGGAAACCGGAACACCCGGAGGAAACCCAGACAGACATGGGGAGAAAACGCAAACTCCACACAGACAGTCACCAGAGGCTGGAATGGAACCTGGGTGCCTGGCATTGTGAGGCAGCAGTGCTAACCACTGTGCCACTTTGCCGTCCAAATCTGTCATCCTTATCTGGTCTGGCCTACATGTGACTCCAAATCCACATAAATGTGGTTAATTCTTAAATGTCCTCAGGGATAAGTGCTGGCTCAGCCAGTGATGTCCAGTGACATCTCTACTTTCTCAGAAGATTAAGGAAATTTGGCATGTCAGCTACGACTCTCACCAACTTTTACAGATGTACCATAGAAAGCATTCTTTCTGGTTGTATCACAGCTTGGTATGGCTCTGCTCTGCCCAAGACCGCAAGAAACAACATAAGGTTGTGAATGTAGCCCAATCTATCACAGAAACCAGCCTCCCATCCATTGACTCTGTCTACACTTCCCGCTGCCTCAGAAAAGCAGCCAGCATAATTAAGGACCCCACACACCCTGGATATTCTCTCTTCCACCTTCTCCCATCGGGAAAAAGATACAAAAGTCTGAGGTCACGTACAAACCAACTCAAGAACAGCTTCTTCCCTGCTGCCATCAGATTTTTGAATGGACCTACCTCGCACTAAGTTGATCTTTCTCTACACCCGAGCTATGACTGTAACACTACATTCTACACTCTCTCATTTCCTTCTCTATGAACGGTATGCTTTGCCTGTACAGCACGCAAGAAACAATACTTTTCACTGTATGCTAATACATGTGACAATAATAAATCAAATCACATCTCAATAAACGAATAAAAAGAAACATTGATGAAGTTGGGTTGGCTACTCTGGCTGGAGTTCAATTGCATGCAGTTTTGACCATGTGATGCTTGAACATGTGATGCCAGATCACATGGAATCTGATCAGGTGACTTCTACAAATGTTATTGGAATTACCTTCTAAAGAGCTCTGGTGAAACCACATCTGGAAAATTGTGTACAGTATTGGTCTCCTTATTTAAGAAAAGATCTATATGTGTTGGAAACAGTTCAGAGAAGGTTTACTGAAATAATTCCAGAATGGGCAGGCTGTCCTGCGAAAAAAGTTTGCAAAAGTTAGGTTTGTATCCACTAGGGTTTAGAAGAGTAAAAGGCAACCTTTAAGATCTTGAGGGGTATTGACAGGGTATATGTGGAGAGAATGTTTTCTCTTGTCGGAGAATCTTGAGCTAAGGGTCATACCTAATTGCCCTTGCATGGCTTGCTAGGCCATTTCAGAGGGGCAGTTAAGAGTCAACCACATTGCTGTGGATCTGGAGTCACATGTAGGCCAGACCGGGTAAAAATTGGCTTGTGATGATTTAAAAAATGCCGAAAAACTGTGTGAAAGTATGGAAGCAGGTGTTATTGAAACAATCAGAAATAAAATTAAAAAGAATGTTGATATGCAGAAGCCCAGTGCTCTGGATATTGATCAACTAGGGGTAGGGGAGGCAGTGGCGTAGTGGTATTGTCACCAGACTATTAACCCAGAGACCCATGGTAATGATCTTGGGATCAGGATTTGAAACCCACCAGGGCAGATGGTGAAATTTGAATTCAATAAAAATGTGGAATTAAAAGTCTAACGATGACCGTGAAACCATTGTCAATTGTCATAAAAACCCATCTGGTTCACTAATGTCCTTTAGGTAAGGAAATCTGCCGTTCTTACCCGGTCTGGCCTACATGTGGCCATAGCAATGTGATTGACTCTTAACTGCCCTCAGGGATAGGCAATAAATGCTGGCCAGCCAGCAATGCCCACATCCCATGAATGAATATATTTAAAAAATGGCAGATTTCCTTCCCTGAAGGACATTTGTGATCCAGATGGAGTTTTAATGGCAATCATTGATAGTGTTATGGTCACCATTACTGAGATTAGTTTTATATTCCAGATTTATTAGTTGAATTTAAATTTCACCAGCTGCCGTGATGGGGTTTGAACCCATCTGACCAGGCCAGTATCCTGGGCCTCTCAATTACTAGCCCAGCAACATTACCACTAAACTACCATCTCCAGTTTGCCGTTGATATACTGTGATCAGGAAAGTTTTGAAAGGAAATATTTTATAACTCTTAATAATGAAGAAAGCAGAAAAACTAGTGCATGGTTTCACCCATTGGTGCCTGAAGATTGCATCAGGTCTCATGAACAGTTTCTGATTTGTAAGGTAAAAGTAAGCTCACAATTGAAATAGGCGGGCACTCTGACTGCTTATTTCCTAAATGGGTCAGACATGATAGGAGATCAGAGTAGCTTGCAACTCCTTTCCCAATCTATGGAATTCCTGAAGGAAAAGCAGCCAGCATAATCAAGGCCCCCACGCACTCCGGATATTCTCTCTTCGACCTTCTTCTGTCAGAAAAAAGATACAAAAGCCTGAGGTCACGTACCAACCGACTCAAGGACAGTTTCTCCCCTGCTACCATCAGACTTTTGAATGGATCTACCTTATATTAAGTTGACCTTTCCCTACACCATAGCTATGACTGTAACACTACATTCTGCACTCTTTCCTTCTCCCCTTTGTCTTGCCTGATATTTGTCCCTCAACTGGCATTGCTAAAATAAATTGTCTGTCCATTATTTCAATGCTCTTTGTGAAATCTTGCTTTGTGCAAATTGGCTGCTGTGTTTCTTACATGACAATAGTGAGTTAATTTTAAAAATGCGACATTAGCTGTAAATCGCTTGGGCACATCCAAGTCCATGAAAGGTGGTGCATGGATGCAAGTTCTTTCTTTTTCTGACCCCGGCTATGTTACCTGTGGTCATGATCACCAACTCATCCAGTCCCGAATGATTACATACTGCTCATGTTCAGACTTGTCCTCAAACCCTGGCCATGTTCTTTCCTGACTTAATTCTGTTCTGTCATTTTTCCACTTGCTGCCTTGAACCTGACAGGCTGTTTAATCTTTACTTATGCTGTTAGGTCTGCTTGATACTTGGCCGAGACTTTTCTCTTCCCAGGCCATTTTCACACCATCCCCGCTCCTTTCATCTTTTGTACACCTCCTTGGCAGTCCCTGAGCTGACGTTTTCTAGAATCCCACTTAATAAGAACATAAGAACATAAGAAATAGGAGCAGGAGTAGGCCATCTAGCCCCTCGAGCCTGCCCCGCCGTTCAATAAGATCATGGCTGATCTGACGTAGATCAGTACCACTTACCCGCCTGATCCCCATAACCCTTAATTCCCTTACCGATCAGGAATCCATCCATCCGCGCTTTAAACATATTCAGCGAGGTAGCCTCCACCACCTCAGTGGGCAGAGAATTCCAGAGATTCACCACCCTCTGGGAGAAGAAGTTCCTCCTCAACTCTGTCTTAAACCGACCCCCCTTTATTTTGAGGCTGTGTCCTCTAGTTTTAACTTCCTTACTAAGTGGAAAGAATCTCTCCGCCTCCACCTTATCCAGCCCCCGCATTATCTTATAAGTCTCCATAAGATCCCCCCTCATCCTTCTAAACTCCAACGAGTACAAACCCAATCTCCTCAGCCTCTCCTCATCATCCAAACCCCTCATCTCCGGTATCAACCTGGTGAACCTTCTCTGCACTCCCTCCAATGCCAATATATCCTTCCTCATATAAGGGGACCAATACTGCACACAGTATTCCAGCTGCGGCCTCACCAATGCCCTGTACAGGTGCATCAAGACATCCCTGCTTTTATATTCTATCCCCCTCGCGATATAGGCCAACATCCCATTTGCCTTCTTGATCACCTGTTGTACCTGCAGACTGGGCTTTTGCGTCTCATGCACAAGGACCCCCAGGTCCCTTTGCATGGTAGCATGTTTTAATTTGTTTCCATTGAGATAGTAATCCCATTTGTTATTATTTCCTCCAAAGTGTATAACCTCGCATTTATCAACGTTATACTCCATATCCTTTGCCATATCCTCGCCCACTCACTCAGCCTGTCCAAATCTCTCTGCAGATCTTCTCTGTCCTCCACACGATTCACTTTTCCACTTATCTTTGTGTCGTCTGCAAACTTCGTTACCCTACACTCCGTCCCCTCCTCCAGATCATCTATATAAATGGTAAATAGTTGCGGCCCGAGTACCGATCCCTGCGACATGCCACTAGTTACCTTCCTCCAACCGGAAAAACTTGTTTGCCTTACCTTACTGCCATTACAAACCTGATGGGTGAGAATCCAAACCATTACCTTACATAGACAGAAAATGAAAGGCTGTGAGACTGAGAGTTCCCGACCAGCACTCTCACTTTCAACCGTTCAGAAAGACATCGAGGCTTCGATATTTTTTAAATGATTCAAGGGTTTTGCTTTTGCTACTTGAACTGGATGTAAATCCCCAAAATTAATCAGTCTTTATGTGAAGAAGAATATCCTGCTATTAGTCCTGAACCTACTTTTTGCTAGTTTGAACTTATGTCCCTTTGTCCTACTCTCGCAAGTTAGAGTGATATTCCAGATTTATATTTTCAATTCTGTTAACTTTTAATTACTTATTTGTATTCATTTATTCACGGGATGTAGGCATTGCTGGCTGGACCAGCATTTGTTGCCTATCCCTACTTGCCCTTGTAATCCAACAAGAAACTCGGGTGAAACTTCCTTACCTAAAGATTGGGAGTTACCTAAAGAACTTGGAGTAGTTGTGTGGAGTAGCATAAATGCATTGAAGGAGAGGCTAAAATAAATACATGTGGGAGAAAGGAGTAGAAAAATGTGCCAATAGAGTTGAATCAGTTTTTTAGTTTATTTATTAGTGTCACAAGTAGGCTTACATTAACACTGCAATGAAGTTACTGTGAAAATCCCCTAGTCGCCACACTCTGGCGTCTGTTCGGGCACACTGATGCAGAATTTAGCATGGCCAAGGTACTTAACCAGCCCATCTTTGGACTGTGGGAGGAAACTGGAGCACCCGGAGGAAACCCACGCAGACACGGGGAGAGCGTGCAGACTCTGCTGTACAGCGACCCAAGCCGGGAATTGGAACCTGGGTCCCTGGCGCTGTGAGACAGCAGTGCTAACCGCTGTGCCGCCATGCCCATGGGATGAGAGGGGACTAGTGTGTGGAGAATAAACATAGGCATAGATCTGTTGGGCCAAATGGCATGTTTCTGCGTAATTTATAATCCCGTGTATGATCACCTCTCAGTTGTTTCCTGGCTGAAAAGCCCAAATTTCTGTAGTTTTTCAGTTCTTAGACTTTAAAGGCTCTTCTCTACAATACCTCCAACAATTGGATGTGTTTTTACATCAAGAACTGGATGTAGGACTCAAGGTGCAATCTGCATGGCCAGGGCATTGTACAAACTGCTCATTAATCCCTCTGCCTTCTATTCTACACTTTTGGCTACATCATTCCATTCCAACATGTTTGCTAAGGTTATAATGAAAGAAAAATGACCAATCCTGAATATCTGAAGTAAAAAAAGAAAATTCTGGAAATTCACCGCCAGTCAATCAGCACCTGAAAGGGAAGCAATAGGCTGATGTTTCAATGTGATTTGTTATCAGAACCAGGCAACCCTGAATGGGCCCTCACAAAAGGTTATCCGAGATTTTTTTGTTCCAATATCTTCTGCTTGTCTGTTAATATTGCTCTAAAAGGTGCCTTCTTCTTTTCCTTTGTCAGAATCCATGCTTTAGGATAGGTGGCTGTACTATGCTTGTACGGTGTTCAGGATTTGCTTGTTTCGGGATATTATTGCAGGTAAGGCTCAGGAAGTCCAATTATAAGTAGTGATGTTATATTAAGGTTTTTAAGGCATTCAAGAAAGAATTGGATTGTTACTTGAGAGGGAAGAAAGGGGAAAAAGCGGGGAAATAACACTAGGTGCATTGCTCCACTTCGGAGAGCTGGCACAGATACAATGGGCCGAATGTCCTTCTGTGCGGAGACAGTTCTGTGATTCTGTTAATAGTAGTGTAACACATTTAGTAATATTTTAAAAAGTTGTAATGATCTATTGTGGAATAGAATTCTTCACCACAGAGGGCTGCAGAGGCTGGCCATTAAGTATGTTCAAGGCTGAGATAGACAGATTTTTAATAAGAAAGGGTTATGGGGATAAGGTGGGAAAGTGGAGTTGAGGAGTATCATATCAGGTCAGTCATGATCTCTTTGAATGGCAGAGCAGACTTGATGGACCGAATGGCCTACATCTGCTCCTACATCTTATGGTCTAACTATATTTTCCCACGTTATTGTCAATTGTTTATTTCCCTCTTTTTAAATCAATACCTGTTTTAAAATAATGTTATAGGTCATAGAAATAACAATAGATTTGTAGATTCGCATAAGTATGTGGAGGGTATGAAATTTGGGTTGAGGAGGCTATGGTTAGACAGTCGTGTGTAGACTGTGGAAGGCGTAATGGGCCAAATGGCTTTTATGTTTTTGCCATACCCTTGGGTAACTTTGAAAGGATTGTGGCATTGGTGTACCTTTAAGAAAGTTTTTTTAAAATCATGATTTCTGCAGATCAGCCTCAGCTGATATCATTATTGTTGCTGGGCGGACTACGAGATGTCTTTTTATTGCACCTTAAGTGGCTTGGATGGGAGTTGTTTGTTTTTACTTTGGGATTTTTTAATAACTCTGCATTCTTAGGAGGAAAAGATACTGGTTGGCAGGTCAGGTGACAAGTTCTTTCATTTCCAGTTCTGAGCTATAGTTTAGTTTTAGAAGGGACAGCAAGCTAAAAAGATGTGTCTTCCCTCTTTCCCTGTTGTTTTGGAAATTCTGCTGGTTATCTTACCTTCCTGCAGTAAAGATTCTGCAGTTGGTGGCTTGACCAGAGAGTCTCGCCCTGGGATTCTGAGCAGCTGTTTTGACTTCAACTTGTTCTGAGTGAATCCAGAGGACTGCAGACTTCAGCCAAAGGATTCAGTTTCCAGTGTCACGTGAGCAGTAGTCTTTGCTGTGTTGAACTTGTTTAAAGGGTTTTGTCTATGGAAGGTTTTGGTTTTGATTGGAACACATTAGATATATTTGTTCAGGGTTATACATTATAGTGGTTATTTTATTTCTTGTTCGTAATTGATAAAAGTTCTTGCTAATTTTCTTAAATAAACTTTGTTCGATAAAAGCACCCTAGTCGGTCATTTGAATCATACCTGAAGTGAAACATATCATGCTTACCCTAGCCAAATTCAAGATGCAAAACGTATGATCCAAGCAGGCTCCATAAAACATTTTGGAGTTCCTGATCTGAACCATAACAGGATGCCTATGCTCACAGCGCAGCCCATTCATTCTTGGGATGTGGATGGCATAGGGAAGATTGGCAATTATTGCCCATCCCTAGTGCCCTGAGATGATGGTGGTGAGCTGCCTTCTTGTACCCCTGATATAATGGTTTGATATAACTGAGTGTCCTGATAGGCCTCTTTCAGAGCCTGTTAAAAATTAACTGTTTTGGTGTGGAACTAGAGTTAGGCCAGACAGTCAGGTTTCCTTTCCTTCAGGGTAATTCTTGCAAATTCCTTGCAGTGGATCTTCTGTGTGACCCCCAGCTGGGGTACCTCTGGGTTATGACCATCTGGAGACCGAAGATCTGAGCCATTATTTTCCATCTCCCACCTGCAACCATTTTACGTCCTTCCTAACGTCTACGCCATCTTTTGGTGTTTAATTGGGCAGTTTTTATTTTGATTCTTACCCATTCGACTCATATGTGAGGACATGACTTGAGCAGAAGTGAATGTTGGAGGGGGACTTAACCTGTTCATTCTCCTGGATGCTTATAGCGGGATATTTTTGGAGAAGTAGGCCAGGATTTTACTGTCCCACCCGCCACGGGAATTGGAGTGGGCGAGAGGTGCACCATGGAAAAATCTGTTGACCTCGGGTGGGATTTTACGGTCTCGGGTCAAGTAAAATCCCGCCCGTAATCCTTCACCTGTATTGTGAAATTGTGAGATTTCTGATGGGAAGAACGCAATCAAGTGAGTTAAGGGAGGAAAAAAAAAGAGGATTCTATATTTGCTTTGCCTTGTAATGTATATTTTCTTCTGTCTTCCTGCAGACTCTTATCGCAGGCTGGGATGAGCTGGAGTGCCATCGTGTGTTTAACTTTCTGAATGAGAGTGCAAATCTGCCACGGAAAATGCAGAGTGTGGTGTGCAGTAGACCAGGTAAATTACAATGCAGCAGACAAGGCCATTGAGTGTAAACATATTGCAAAACATGGAAATTGATAGAAGTGTAATTTTAACTAAGAGCAATTTATGTTTAAGAGAAACGCCTTTGAAAAATTACTGAGCCTGATAGTGTTCTGGAGTTGAGAGAAAATATTAGAGATTCAACCATTAGCAGCAATTTGCTTCAGTGAACATGTCACTCCAGCTCTGTCTGTTAATTCAGCACCCATGCAATGCTGGGATCAGCAATTCTTTGAGGCCAGAAGCCCCGGTGAAGTCATCAAAAGCAATCACTGTTTAAATAAAAATAATATGTGCAGACATTTGATGACTCAGTGAATAAATGCACTCTTGATGTGGTACTAAGCCATACAAACCAACAAAGTCTCAGGTTGATTTCTGCTCTATGGCTGAAGAGCTGGCCTCTAGCTGGGCTGGCAGTTGACCTCATCATCCCCCGGGTTGCGGAGGAAGAAAATCTGCCATTGTTCTTGCTCCCGATCGTTTTCCAGTGACCTGAGCTTCCCTATATGTTAAATACCCTGGCAACACTTATTCGCAAGGCTCACACACGAAGAATTGACACTTGGGCAAAATTTCAGAGTGCGGCCAGCACTAATGAGAGGCATGCGCTTCAAGAAAAGAATATATGCATGTATACAAAGTGAACAGGATGATAAGTTCCATACGCAACCTTTTGTAACTATTTGATTTGTAATAAGGAGACTGATGGTTGACTCCTTTTTAAGAGGGATGCACAATCAAATGGGACTCACAGTCCAGTTCCTGTAGTAAAATACTAATAATAGTGAGCTCTCCAATCGCAATAACTTAATGATCGTGGTCATTGAATTAAAAGAAATGGCTCCAAAGGGTCTGAAAATAAAAAAGTTATTATCAGCGGTAAAATAAAAGATTGGCAAACCTAGGCTTAACACCCTTAAAAACTTTAAACAAAACTTTAAACTTTCATGGCTGATCATCGAATTGTGTGCGTAAGGGTGTGTGCCACCGTGTGGGCGTTAGCACTGCTACCTCACAGTGCCAGGGACCCGGGTTCGATTCCTGGTTTGGGTCACTGTCCGTGCGGAGTCTGCACATTCTCCCCGTGTCTGTGTGGGTTTCCTCCGGGTGTTCCGGTTTCCTCCCACAGTCCGAAAGACGTGCTGGTTAGGGTGCATTGACCATGCTAAATTCTCCCTCAGTGTACCCGAAAAGGTGCCGGAGTGTGGCGACTGGGGGATTTTCACAGTAACTTCATTGCAGTGTTAATGTAAGACTACTTGTGACACTAGTAAATAAATAAAACTTTTAAAACTTCAAATAAGTTTTTCGGTTGCAGCACTTAATTTTTGCCACCAGAGGCTGCTGCGGTATAATGTAAAATTATTTAGATTGTCAAGTGACTTAAAAGTTGAAATTCTCGGCGCTGCCTCCTTTTCGAGGGTATAACATATCAGCCCTGATCATATAACTGCATGGAAGAGCCCAAGCTGTGGGGTTCCTTAGAGCATTGATGTGCTATGCAATGGTCCGATGGGATTGGAGTTTGCATTCCCCTGATTTCTTACATGGTGCGTTCTCATCTCCATCCCACTACTGATGGGACACCAGTAGGTTGTCATTTAGAGTGGAGTTCAGATTTTTCTCCAAGCACCAAGCAGGTGGACATAAAAGATCCCGTGGCACAGTTTCAAAAAAAGAAAACCCAGGGCAGTTCTCCCTGGTATTCTGATCAATATTTGTCCCTCAACCCCAACACCTAAAAACAGATTAGTTGGTCATGATTGTATTGTTGTTTGCAGGAATTTGCTGTGTGCAAATTGGCTCCAACATTTCCTGCATTCCAACAGCAGCTACACTTCCTAAAATTTGTGCAACAAGTGGTTAGAATCTGAAATGCCTGAGAACGTGGCGGATGCAGATTTGATTGTGGCTTTAAAAAAGGTCATTGAATAATTTGAATAGAAAATACTTGCAGGGCAAAAGGTGGAGAATGGGAATAGCTGAGTTGCTTTTGCGGAGAGCCTGCCCAGACAGGATGGGTCGAGTGACCACCACCTTCTGAGCTGTAACCATTCTCTGACTGAAGGTGAGAGGTCACACGACACCAGGTTATAGTCCAATCACAAGCTTTCGGAGCGCTGCTCCTTCGTCAGGTGAAGCGTCATTCTATGACTGAATGATACTTGATTGTCTTGAGGTTGTGAAAGGTGTTATATAAATGCAAGTCATTTTTTTTTCCTTTTCACCATCTTCTTGGCTGTGTGCAGTCCAATTTCCTAATTGTGCCCAATGAAAATAGAACTGATGTGGCCTTGGACAGGGGAAGGGAGTTTATTCCCGGGAGACAGCAAAGCACTCTGTCCACACAGAAACTCTTTTGTGTGTTTTAGAAGCTCCAAACACAAGCAGCAGTTTAAATGCGTTCTTAAGATGTTCTCCCTGTTTTTGGATCTGCCTGTGCATCATCCCGTTCCTTGCCGTGAAGGCATTTAATCGGCCAGGCAACCTGCTCCCAGGCTTTTGCCAATGCTGTTCTTGAGCTGATTGTTAAAAGGCGAGGACAAGGCAACCAGGGAGTTCATCCAATTTTCTCCTGGGGGTGGTGGGGGGGAGGGGGGGTGGAGGGGGAGCAGTGCCTCATGTCTGCTCTGCATCTTGGCCACCAGCATATCCCTGCAATAGCAACTGACAATGTAAGGAAAGACAGTTATTTACCTTCAGCCTATCAATCTGTCACAAAGCACATTAGAGCAATCTAACACTGTGCTGTGTGCTTTTGTTGATGAAGTTTTAACAAGCCAACATAAATTTTGCAGTGTTATGGAGCACAAACTTACTCAGTCAAGGTTGAGGAAAGGTCATCCCTTATTAACTTGAAAGAATCTGTGCCTATATTCTATAGCGTTATTTTGTCTGCTTGTAGGCACTTGGATATGACATTGTTGTATTCTTTCGATCACCATTTTCAATTAAAAAAAAAAGACCTACCAGCAATTTCTCCAGCACCAGGGACTCCCAGCGCTTGATTGGCATTTAAAAATCACGTTCCAGCCTTGCTGCTGTGTCATTTCCAAGGGCTATAGTCCTGGACCTGGGACATGAAAATCACTTTCCTGGAAGTCATCTTGGGATCCCAATGCAAGGGCTGGCAAGGGGAGGGAACAGAAACCCCATGCTGCAAATTAATAGCTCCTTAAGGATGCGCAGGTTAGGTGGATTGGCCCTGGCAAATTGCCCCTTAGTTTCTCAAGGTGTGCAGGTTAGGTTACATTGATCAGCAATGGTAAATGCGTGGGGGTTATGGGGATAGTGCGGGGTGGTGGGCCTGGGGAAGATAGTCTGTCAGAGAGTCGGTGCAGCCTTGATGGGCTGAATGGCTCCCTTATGCACTGTAGGGATTCTGTAATGACTCTATTCGATGATAAGGAGCTCGATAAGTGTTTTGTTTGGTGCAACATTGAATCTTAAACGTTATTTCAGTGAATCTGGGTGGCATGATGGCACAATGGTTACCACAGCTGCCTCACAGCGCCAGGGATCCGACTTCGATTCCCAGCTTGGGTCACCGTGTGTGCGGAATCTGCACGTTCTCCCCGTGTCTGCGTGGGTTTCCACTGGGTACTCCAGTTTCCTCCCACAGTCCAAAAGACGTGCTGGTTAGGTGTATTGGCCATGCTAAAAAATTCTCCCTCAGTGTACCTGAACAGGCGCCGGAGTGTGGCGACGAGGGGATTTTCACAGTAACTTCATTGCAGTGTTAGTGTAAGCCTTACTTGTGACAATAAATAAATAAAAACTTAAATGTTGGTATACAGTTGTCGGGTTGGCCACGGATCCAATTAAAATTTGTCTATCCTTGCTTTTACCTGTTTTTTCTGAGACCTGCTTATGCAAATATGGGAACTAGATTCTTCCATGGCCTCTTTCAGCCCCATCAACTCTGTTGGCCAAGTGAGGAACTGCCTGCTCTCTTTGACAGCACCTAGAATGATTGCCACCTCCATTTACCACTGATCCCTGGCTGGCAGCCCCCACCATTTATGCTGAGTTCATCTCCTGGCTATATCAGCCATTCAAATTTAAAAAAATAGCATTGCAAAGCTGATATTGTTGAGAAACAGGGGTTGTTGCAATTATGAGGTTTATTTTCAGGTGGCACGGTAGCACAGTGGTTAGCACTGCTGCTTCACAGCTCCAGGGACCTGGGTTCGATTCCCGGCTTGGGTCACTGTCTGTGCGGAGTTTGCACATTCTCCTCGTGTCTGCGTGGGTTTCCTCCGGGTGCTCCGGTTTCCTCCCACAGTCCAAAGATGTGCGGGTTAGGTTGATTGGTCATGCTAAAATTGCCCCTTAGTGTCCTGAGATGCGTAGGTTAGAGGGACTAGTGGGCAAATATGTAGGGATATGGGGGTCGGGCCTGGGTGGGATTGTGATTGATGCAGACTCGATGGGCTGAATGGCCTCTTTCTGTGCTGTAGGGCTTCTATGATTCTATAAGATTGTTATGTTTTGGGACTGTGCCTTTTGGGTAAAATGAAGGAGGTCATATGGTCTGTTCTGTAGTCTACCTGACAACAGGCTTGGGTGAGGGGGCTGTAAAAGATTAATGGAAGGCCCAGATTGTTTTACTGGGAAGAAGATGCAAGGTATTTTCACTTGGAGACAATGACAACCGCCTGTATGTAAACAGTGAGTGATTGTGAGTCTCCAAAGTCCCAGAAAAGTGTTGAGAATGTCATGTTACGTTTAATTCCAAGGATAGGTAATCGTAATTTCTACCTGGTTACAAGGCCCAAATGATTCCTTTTGCCATAATCACGGGCTTGGAGAAGGGAATCGTCTAAAATACCCTTGGGAACTTAAAGACTAGGTTAATTTGCATGATTTGGGAGAGGGAGAGCAGCTATAAACAGCATGACACTGTGGTTCGCCGTGCAGGTGGGAGCTCATGCTCAGACTAAAAAGACTGAATTCAGGGTGACTTAAAAGGAGGCTGGAAGACTTGCCTCATTTGTTGTAGAAGAAGAATCTCCGGGGGATGGAAAAAGTTTTGTTGCGAAAGACAGTTCTGAGATGAAATATTTTCAGGTTGAAAAAGGAAACAAGTAAAAGTAAAGCCTCAGGAGCTAAGAATCAAAGAACAAAGAAAGGTACAGCACAGGAATAGGCCCTTCGGCCCTCCAAGCCTGCGACGATCATGATGCCTGCCTAAACTAAAACTATGCACTTACGGAGTCCATATCCTTCCATTCCCATCCTATTCATGGATTTGTCTAGCTGCCCCTTAAATGCTGCAATCGTACCTGCTCCCACCACCTCCCCAGGCAGTGCATTCCAGATATTCACCACCCTCTGTGTAAAAACCTTGCCTCACACATCTCCTCTAAACTTTTCCCCACGCACCTTAAACCAATGTCCCCTAGTATTTGACTTTTCTACCCTAGGAAAGAGCATCTGACAATCCACTCTGTTTTAGACCTCTATCAGGTCACCCCTCAACCTCCGTCGCTCCAGTGAGAACAAACCAAGTTTATCCAACCTCTCCTCATAGCTAACACCCTCCAGACCAGGCAACATCCTGGTAAACCTTTGGAGAGTACCCTCTCCAAAGCATTCACACCCTTCTGGTAGTGTGGCGATCAGAATTATACACAATTCTGGACTGATTCCAGGAGTATTGAATGTCTACTTAAAGGCTGATATAAAGTTTATCTGTGAAGTGTGTTTTCAGTCGTGCTAATAGAAAAAGGAGAACGTTCTGTTTTGTGACTGAATAATCGCATTAGTTGCAAAGATAATGTTTAGTCATTCTTGATTTTAGTCTTTTGTTACAGTAAAAGTCATAAAACGTGAAATCTTGTGTCATTCTTTCAGCCATTAACTGAATTTATTTTTAAAAGTTATCAGCCTCTACGAAAGTACGAATCCTAAATTTGTCTGGGTATTGGGTTCCGGACCCCACTTTGAAAATCCGGCCCAGACTATCAGATAATGTTATTATTCGTAGCTATTATTGTCACCAAATTTATTGGTCTTACCATCTGGTTTCCTCCTTTATTATGAGGAATGGTGGTGAAGAGGGTCGAATCAGGATGAGGTGTTACTTTACAGAGCAAATTGCAAGAATTTTCTATTCAATGGCACATTAAAGACTCCTGGTTGTATCAGTTATACATAGAGGGCGGGAATTTCCGGCTTGCCCCAAAACCGGAAAAGCCCGCCCACGGTCAACGGACCTTTGCATGGTTCGCCTCTCTCCCCACCTCTACAATTCCCGTGGTGGGTGGGACAGAAAAATTCCCCCCAGAATGTTAACTTTTACTCAACCCGCCCTCTATTACCTTACCTGCTACACCCCCATCCCTAGCAAATCCAGACAGTGCTATTTAGTCTGAAGGACAGAAATCCATAGGACATAAATATTTATTCTGGAGATCTGAAATGCATAAATAATGCATTATAATCTTGGGATTTATAGCACTTTTACAACTTATTTTTGTGCTGTGCTTGAAATAGGTGCGACTAGAAAGCTGGAGCTACAGATCCGCCTGTTCTACCGGCACGTTCTCTTAGATCATTGGGAGCACCAGTGCGATATTGCCTTCTGGTTGACTCGCATCCTGAAGCCATGGCCAATGGTGAACCAAGCAAGACTGCTGTACTTACTGTACGGGCCTATGTCCCTCAATGATGGTAAGGAGGGGCATAGAACATCTATGCAATTTGATATACTTGTTTTAAAAATCAATTTTCCCTCTTGTTTTTTGAAGTTTCCTGACTCCTTCTGAAGCTGTTTAGTGGGTGCAGGCAAGTCTCTAAACCTCACTCAAATGATCATTCTTCATGTGTGAACCTCATCAATAAGTGTGTGATTAATCAATTATGATGAGCGTCATAGGACGTTGACGACCGCCCCCCTCTCTTGCTATCCCTGTAACCCTGCACTTATATCATGGCTAATCCACTTAATCTACACATCTTTGGACACTTAAGGGCAATTTAGCATGGCCAATCCCCCTAACCTGCACATCTTTGGACTGTGGAAGAAAACTGGAGCACCCGGAGGAAACCCACGCAGACATGGGGGGGAACATGCAAACTCTACACAGATAGTCAACCAAGCCAGGAATCGAACCTGGATCCCTAGCGCTGTGAGACAGCAGTGCTATCCACTGTGCCACCCTGCCGTCCACTATGGTTCGTTTTCTTTATTTCGCTCATGAAGGTCCATATGTTGGAATAGTGTCACATACATTGGCCATCTTCTGGTACAGTGACCCACTTTTGCCAACTGGCTGACCTTCAGGACCCGCGCCATGTTCAATTACCTTTAACGTGACAGGTGAGTTTGCTTGGTCCTCATGATCTCACTCCATGATGAGATCATCCTCTAGGATATCAAGCGCAGAGTTCAGCTGGTTCCTTTGTGTTGTCTTCACCTTTGTGAGAACGGAAAATCCCGCTTCAAAGATCATGATTGCGCCAGTCATGATTGCTGGTAATGTCAAGCAGCACAGAAACTCCTCAACAAATTAATTGTGCCTAACATACCTTACAATGTAAACTTACACTGGATAAAAGCAAATTACTGCGGATGCTGGAATCTGAAAACTAAAAGAGAAAATGCTGGAAAATCTCAGCAGGTCTGGCAGCATCTGTAAGGAGAGAAAAGAGTTGACGTTTCTAGTCCAGATGACCCTGACAAAAAGGGTCATCTGGACTCGAAACGTCAGCTCTTTTCTCTCTTTACAGATGCTGCCAGACCTGCTGAGATCTTCCAGCGTTTTCTCTTTTAATGTAAACCAGCACAATCTGTAGCGTGTATACTTTTATCCAGTTGTGTTCAGAACTCCTGCTCTAACTTTAAATAAGGATTCTCAGCAATATTGCGAATTTGGAGAGTCACTGTGTTATCACTAAGTGGGATGTATTTCAGTTTTTCAGCTGACCTCTCATCTAGGACCCACGCGAGTTATGTCTAATGCTGCAGAGAGAACTTGACTCTCTGCAGCAGCGTGGGGCATTTTCCCTTTAGCTACGTGGTAAGCTACCATGTAAGAGGCTAATTGTGCTTTGTCATTCAATGTTAAACTTCTGCTATGAACTTGAGCTTACGATTGCAGTTCTTGCTGTATCCTTTGAAAAAAAATCAGTAGGTTTGTTCTCGAGGTCACCATGGTTAGTCTTCAGATGACCTTGCAGTTTTGAGAGTTTTAAACTCTCATTCGCCAGTATTTGCCCGCATATAACTCACCTGGGTTTTGTTTCCTGATTTAGAATCATAGAATCCCTGCAGTGCAGAAGGAGGCCATTTGGTCCATCATCGAGTCTGCACTGACAACAATCCCACCCAGGCCTTATTCCCGTAACCCCACATATTTACCCTGCTAATCCCCCTGACATTAGGAGCAATTTAGCATGGCTGATCCACTTAACCCACACATATTGATGGGGCGGCACGGTGGCACAGTGGTCAGCACTGCTGCCTCACAGTGCCAGGGACCAGAGTTTGATTCCGGCCTCGGGTCAAGGTTTGTGTGGAGTTTGCAAATTCTCCGTGTGTCTGCGTGGGTTTCCTCCCACACTCCAAATATGTGCGGGTTAGGTTGATTAGTCATGCTAAATTGACCCTAGTGCCAGGGGGATTAGCAGGGTAAATAGGTGGGGGTTATGGGAATAGGGCCTGGGTGGGATTGTGGTCGGTGCAGACTCGATGGGCTGAGTAGTCTCCTTCTGCACTGTAGGGATTCTATTCTATTCTATTCTATCTTTGGGCTGTGGGAGGAAACCCACACAGACATGGAGAGAATGTGCAAACTCCACACAGACAGTGATCCGAGCCTAGGTCCCTGGCACTGTGAGGCAGCAGTGCTAACCACTGTGCCACTGTGCTGCCCATTTGCGTTGGCACAATTAACAAAACCATGACTCAAGAAATCATCTTTATACTACTTTGTTCCCGATTTTAGTTTATTCTTTGTGGGCTGTTCACCTGAGGCTCTGGCGCTCTGTACTGAGCTAACAGTAGCATGCTCTGTCCTGTTGTGGACTGGACGGAGTTCTCTCCAGCAGATCCCGACATACCAACCAACTCAAGAACAGCTTCTTCTCTGCTGCCATCAGACTTTTGAATGGGCCTACCTCGCACTAAGTTGATCTTTCTCTACACCCTAGCTATGACTGTAACACTATGTTCTGCACCCTCTCCTTTCCTTCTCTATGAACGGTATGCTTTGTCTGTATAGCACGCAAGAAACAATACTTTTCACTGTATGCTAATACATGTGACAATAATAAATCAAATCAAATCAAAATTTGAGATCTAGTAGGTACACTGCCTATTAATTTCTCTGGCCATTTCCTTTTTGTAACGAAACGATCCATGCGCACAGACCTCTTGTCTTGTTCGTAAGTGACAAAAGCTCGCCTCCAAGTGAATCTGCGGCAAAAGCATATACGTACAGGGCACTTGGCACCAAGTGTACGTGCAGGGTGCACTGACCTGCTCACTGCTGCCTCTTATGATCGGAGACTGTACTGTTAATCATGTGACTTTCAACTTTTCATCTTACAAAAAACTCAAACAAAAATTCAATTTATAACCTCCCGCAAATGAGTGAAAACATACTCACCTCATAATATTCAATCATTGGCTCAGCACACACCAAGGAACTCCACAAAGCATGAAGGTGGCCTCACTGTCTCTGAGCGAACTCTCGGGTGTTCATTCCCTCCCAGTCTGCTCCTGCACTTAGTGTAAAAAGGTTTTGCCTTGAGGAATCTGAAGCATGAGTCCTGTACCTTTTGTAACCGTGACCTCGAGCGGCTGCTGAGGACATAGCAAATTTTCACTCATCTCCGTTCGGTGAATGGTGACTTTCAGATTGTCCTTCCTCCGTTCAGTGGCAGATTCTGCCCCGGTGAACTGCATTAAAATACATGCATGGCGAAACTCTGGTCTCCCAGTCAGACATATGAATATCAGTTAATGTCTATTTATTTTAAATTTATGTGTTGGCCTGGGCAAAAGGAAAAAATAATGGAGAGCAAGATTGGGGCCTTGATTCTGCCGATCTCCCCACTTGGTAAATGCACTGCTTTCTGCGTTGGGCTCACAACCCCAGGCTTAAGCCACTGTCTGTACTGAAAGCCCACGCCATAGAATCAGCTGGCCCTGGCTACGCTCCACGTGCCTTGTACACATTCAAGTTAGTGTGTGACCTTGTAACATTAGAGCTCGCCTAACGTAAGGTTGCAATTTACAAAATCATGTATAATGTGCCCCCAGAAGTTGGGATACAAATGGTAATTTCAAGGTGCTGCGGTTCTCAGGCTCAATGCCTGTGTTAGTTGATGGATGCAGCGAGAAACAATTAATGTCAGGCGACTTAATGTCAGTCCAGAGAGGTGCGGGTTAGGTGGATTGGCCATGTTAAATTGACCCTTAGTGTCAGGGGGGACAACCTAGGGTAAATGTATGGGGTTATGGGGATAGGGCCTGGGTGGGAATGTGGTCAGTGCAGACTCGATGGGCCGAATGGCCTCCTTCTGCACTGTAGAGTTCTATGATCTATGATCCATGAAATTACTTTGGCGAACACGGGTGCACAGTGGTTAGCACTGCTGCCTCACAGTGCCAGGGACCCGGGTTCGATTCCCGGCTTGGGCCACTGTCTGTGCGGAGTCTGCACGTTCTCCCCGTGTCTGCGTGTGTTTTCTCCAGGTGCTCCAGTTTCCACCCACAATCCAAAATACATGCTGGTTAGGTGCATTGGCCATGCTAAATTCTCCCTCAGTGTATCCGAACAGGCGCCGGAGTGTGGCGCCTGAGGGATTTTCACAGTAACTTAATTGCAGTGTTAATGTAACTTGTGACTAATAAATAAACACTTTTTACACCTTTTTACACCCCCCGCTACCTACTTGTGGGTTGCGACCCCCTCTTGGAAAAAGGCTGCATTAGCATACTCAATATTCTTTCTCCTGTATGATGAGTCTTACGGTATCAACTACTTTAAAGATGCTTAATAAATACAGGATGTTGTTGTTTGCGTATGTCCCATTCTCAGGTCAGATCCACTGGCATCAAATGACCCAGTTACCTGCGAGCGAGGACAGTATTCGGGGTATTGCAGCAGCGGTTAGATTGCTACATGAAAACGCCAAGGAATGGACAGCTGATGACATTTTCACCTTGTTAGAAGAATTAGCAGGTAATTGTTTTTGTGTTAAAAAGCCTGAAAACGTAACAGAAAACTCAGAAAATTGTGAAAGATAAAGAGTTCCACGGTTTTGAAGCTCTGAGAAAGATTGAACAAGTCTTACCCGTGATGTGATGATCCTCAGTTTTGTTTCAAAACAAAAAGCTCAAACATGACATTCAAAGAACAAAGAAAACTACAGCGCAGGAACAGGCCCTTTGGTCCTCCAAGCTCGCGCCGATCATGACGCCCTAACTAAACTAAAAATAACCTTCTGCCCTTCCTCCCTCTATTCCCTCCCTATTCATTTACCCATCAAGATGCCTCTTAAATGTTGCTAATGCGCCTACTTCCACCGCCTTCTCTGGCAGCACGTTCCAGGCACCCCCCCACTCTCTGCGTGAAAAAATTCCCCCGTACATCTACCTTAAACTTTCCCCCTCTCACTTTGAACCCATGCCCCCTTGTAATTGACACTTCCACCCTGGGGAAAAAGCCTCTCCCTGTCTATGCCTCTCATAATTTTGTAGACTTCTATCAGGTCTCCCCTCAGCCTCCACCTTCCCAGTGAAAACAATCTTGGTTTATTCAACCTCTCCCCGCAGCCAACACCCTCGAGACCAGGAAACATCCTGGTGAATCTCCTTTGCACTCTCTCCAAAGCTTCTGTGGCCTTCTAGTAGTGTGGCAGCCAGAACTGCATGCAATACTCCGAAGGAGGCCTAACCAAGGTTTTATATAGCAGCAATATGATTTGCCAACTCTTGTACTCTAAAGGAGGAAAAATGTAAAAACAGATGGATAATTCCAGGTTTAGAAGAAGCAAGAAAAAAATAATTCGGAAAAGCACTGATTGGTATTATAAGTAAGATAGAGATAAGAGGTATGAAATGTTGTGATATAGGGTTAAGAGTTACTGAGGGGAAAGTAAATTGAATGACATGAACTGAAGAAACTGAGCTTGAAGGCATCTGAAGATAAAGTTTATGGTTGACATTTCTATATTCCCAGCAGCACAGGGACCGTAATATCCCGTAAAGGATTTGATCATCCATTTCTATAAGTCTCTTCCTAATTGTCAGCCCTTGTTGATAACCAGCAGCCATGCGTTGGCCCACCAAACATAGAATGTTGTTGTTGTTGATGGAAGCCTAGACAATGCATTTACTACTCTGCATAATCTCTAGTTTTACTTGGGACGTCAACTTTGCAGTGTGTACTCTCTGGTCATTAGATGAATTATCTATGTACCAGCCTTATTTCAGTACATAAAAACACTGTACGTGATGATACTGAGTAGATCCCAGGTTTGACTAATTGTATTTGCTAACTTAGTCGATCTTGTTTGGGTCTGTCATGAGGATATTACTTATAGTCGACCTTAGACAGGCTTGGATTAAAAAAGAGACAAAAAAAAACTTGTTTCAGATCCTGAGTGATCACTGCTAAAAAAGTGCATGGGTGCACTTCAGGAAGGATGGAGCTTGAATGTGATGCCTCAAGAGTTGAATAGACTGCTCATGTTCTCTATCTAAGTTTAAGTTTATTTATTAGTGTCACAAGTAGGCTGACATTAACACTGCAATGAAGTTACTGTGAAAATCCCCGAGTCGTCACACTCCGGTGCCTGTTTGGGTACACTGAGGGCATGGCCAATGCACCTGACCAGCACGTCTTTTGGACTGTGGGAGGAAACGGGAACACCCGAGAAAACCCACACAGACACGGGGAGAACATGCAGATTCCGGAAAGACAGTGACCCGAGGTCAGAATCGAACCCGGGTCCCTGGCGCTGTGAGGCAGCAGTGCTAACCACTGTGCCACCGTGCCGCCCAGGCCCCCGCATGAGAAATGACCACTTGAGCAAGGAACTAGGCAGATGCTATATAAGACCCTCGTCAGACCCCACTTGGAGTACTGTGCTCAGTTCTGGTCGCCTCATTACAGGAAGGATGTGGAAAAGATTGAAAGGGTGCAGAGGAGATTTACAAGGATGTTACCTGGATTGAGTGGCATGCCTTATGAGGATAGGCTGAGGGAGCTCGGTCTTTTCTCCTTGGAGAGACGTAGGATGAGAGGAGACCTAATGGAGGTGTATAAGATGTTGAGAGGCATAGGTCGGGTGGACTCTCAGAGGCTTTTTCCCAGGGTGGAAATGGCTGCTACGAGAGGACACGGGTTTAGGGTGCTGGGTGGTAGGTACAGGGGAAATGTTAGGGGGAAGTTTTTCACACAGAGGGTGGTGGGCGAGTGGAATCGGCTGCCGTCAGTGGTGGTGGAGGCAAACTCAATAGGGTCTTTTAAGAGACTCCTGGATGAGTACATGGGACTTAATAGGATGGAGGGTTATAGGTAGGCCTAAAAGGTAGGGATATGTTCGGCACAACTTGTGGGGCCGAAGGGCCTGTTTTGTGCTGTAGTTTTCTATGTTTCTATGCTGGTGCCCTGTGAAAATGTACCCCAAAAGGAGTTTATGCCACGAGAAATAGAGGCCTGAAAAGAGGAGAAATTTGGAAAATGTTACAAGAAACTGATGACAGAGGTTGCATCTATTCCAGGTTTCCCTCAGGAATGGCTCCTGGAGAACAGTGCTCGTTTTCTGATTTGTTGTGGGAATAACATGTGCTTTACATTCCTGGCCAATAAAGCTGTTAACGGGAGGCTGAATGAACTCGCCACACTTATTGTGTTCCTGTCTTTGGTAAGTAAAATGAAAATAACTGAATCAGATTCTATTAGACACGGGAGAAAATATTTGTTACTTTCTGGTGTCCTCAGTCTATTACAGTTATGAGTGGAACTAAGGTGGCATTTTTCAATTTACCTGTTTTTGTAAAAGTGCTGTGGTAAGAGAATAAAGTCTGGCTCAATGCAGAGAAAGGGAATGTTATTAAGGAAGATTCTGAAAATTAAAAGTGGGAACTGAAAAGTAATCTCAGAGCCCCACATTCCAAATCGTGGCATGGATACCTGTAAAAAGTAAAAAAAAATAGTCAAGCCCAGTGTGTAAAGAACAATTCTTTTCCTTCACAGGAAAAATTTGATTTTGGCTATGACCGAGATTAATGGGACAAAAATGATCTTTCACTGCTGATTGTAAGGCCCCACGTTGCACAATTCCTATTCAGGGCACAACACAAAATGTCCCTGAATCAACAGAACTGGCATTAAATTGGCAAACGTACTGAGAGAGACTGCAAGGTTGGCTGGTTGGGGATGGGGAGTTGAAATGTTAACTTCTGCCCCAGGTGGTATTCTTCAGAGGCTGGGTTTATGGCATATTGTTGGGGCAGAGTGGAGGCAGCCTTACTTTGCACCTGATCTCTGATCTGCTGATTCCAATGAAAGGTCGCATTTGAAATGTTAACCCAATCTTTCTCTTCCTGATGCTAGGTGGCCCTGGAGATCATTTCCAGGATTTTCTCTTTCAAATTGAAAGCAGAGATTTTACTTTTTTTTAATTTACCGATGATCCCTGGCATAATGTTTGTGCTTGTAGTGAAGTTAAGTTAAAGTTTATTTATTAGTCACAAATAAAGCTTACATTAACACTGCAATGAAGTTACTGTGAAATTCCCCTATTCCCCTGAATACCAACGTCTCGACTTTTGTGTGCAGGTGTGTGTAAAGGATGGATACTGCATGGACTGGACTGTGAAAATGGTTCATAGAATTTGCAAGGTGATCCCCAACAGTGAAAGCAGGTGGAACTTTCTACAAGCTATTGAGAAGGTCTTTGCACAGGTTACCATGGATATGATCGAATCCTTAATGTTTAGTGAGTACTTTTATATACTTTTATATATTCTTTCATAAGTCAGAGGAAATAAAGCAATATTTTTGGTATAGATGTTCATCATTGGTTGTAGAAGGGCGGCACGGTGGCAGAGTGGTTAGCACTGCTGCCTCACAGCGTCAGGGACCCAGGTTAGATTCCCAGCTTGGGTCACTGTCTGTGTGGAGTTTGCACGTTCTCCCCGTGTCTGCATGGATTTGCTCCCACAGTCTGAAAGACGTGCTGGTTAGGTGCATTGACCTGGAGAGTGGCGACTAGGGGAATTTCACAGTAACTTCATTGCAGTGTTAATGTAAGCCTATTTGTGACTAATAAATAAACTTGACCTGCGAGGGCTTGTGGGAAGGAGACCCACATTTTTTGCTAAAACTTTGACAGTTCCTATCTGAATCCCAGGGACAGTTGAATTCTGTCAGAGATGCCTGACGTCAGTATCAGATGAGTGTCCTGACTCACCTGATGAAGGGGCAGCGTTCCGAAAGCTCGTGATACCAAATAAACCTTTTGGACTTTAACCTGGTGTTGTGAGACTTCTTACTGTGCCCACTCCAGTCCAACGCCGGCATCTCCACATCATGACAAGAAAAACAGCAATTTGTTTTTATATAACACCTTTTACAAAATAAAACACTCCAACAGAGGCTTCCCAAGCAAAAAGTGGGTAAGTTAACAAATAACTTGAAGTAAAGTTCTCAGCAACCTTCTGAACATAGAACTCTCCCCCTCATTCATATTTTGCCAGTGAAGAATGAAACAACCAATTTTGAAAATCTAACTCTGAAATGTAAACTCTTATATGTGTGATAATATAACCATACATCACTCTGGATCCATTCACTCACCCATCTATTCCACTCAACTACTCACTGGTTTCCTCTTGGGCGGCATGGTGGCACAGTGGTTAGCACTGCTGCCTTACAGCGCCAAGGACCCGGGTTCACTTTCGGCCTTGGGTTACTGTCTGTGTGGTGTTTGCACATTCTCCCCGTGTCTTCGTGGGGTTCTTCCGGGTGCTCCGGTTTCCTCCCACAGTCCAAAGATGTGCAGGTTAGGTTGATTGGCCATGCTAAATTCTCCCTAGTGTCAGGGGGATTAGCAGGGTAAAAATGTGGGGTTACAGGGAATAGGGCCGAGGTGGGAATGTGGTTGGTGCAGACTCAATGGGCCAAATGGCCTCCTTCTGCACTGTAGGGATTCTACTGGATTCAACAACTACTCACTGGTTTCTTCTTGCTCATGTGTTCTATTCTTTCAGCAATCTTGACTTTCAAAGTTTAACTCGTGTACAAGTCAAGGGGATATTCACTCTCTTTCCAAATGGCTGAGATGGTAGCTGGGGTTGTATAACTTAGAATCTGCTGAATTACCTCATCGCCATCTGATTTCTCTTTAACCTCATTGGTCCAGCGATTTGTCTGTTAATGCAGAACAATTATAGATTCATATGGCAGAAAAAGAGGCCTTACCGTCCAGCACGCCTATGCCAACTCTTTGTCTCTTTGTTTCTTTTCATGATAGCATTGATCAGATTGCAATTAATGGCCTCATATGATATCATAAGCTTCGCTGCATGCATAGGCTGCTGATCTCTGGCAAATACTAACAAACAAAAATCTAATCAAATGTTTTTAAGGACCACTCGGTTATCTTTCATCTGAGCAATTTGAAGATTATGATCATGTTGGGTAGGGTCTGTTGGGGGAAGCTGGGAAGGAGAAAGCAATGTAGTGCAGTCCACCATGCAAACCAGCCTCCCATCATTGACTTTGTCTGCACTTCCTTCTGCCTCGGCGAAGCAGCCAGCATAATCAAGGACCCCATGCACCCCAAACGTTCGCTCTTCCACCTTCTTCTGTTGGGAAAAAGATACAAAAGTCTGAGGTCACGTACCAACCGACTCAAGAACTGCTTCTTCCCTGCTGCCATCAGAGTTTTGAATGGACCTACCTCGCATTAAGTTGATCTTTCTCTACACCCTAGCTATGACTGTAACATTATATTCTTCACTCTCTCCTTTCCTTCTCTATGAACGGTATGCTTTGTCTATATAGCGCACAGGAAACAATACTTTTCACTGTATACCAATACATGTGACAATAAATCAAATCAAATCAAAAACAGCAACTTATATTTATTTAGTGCCTTTAGGATAATCAAACTTCCCAAATCACTTCACTGGAGCATTGTAAAACAAAATACCACAGCGAACCACATATTAGGCAAGGTGACCAAAAGCTTGGTGAGAGAGTTAGATTTTAAGGAGTGTCATTCAGGAGGAAAGTGAGGTAGGGAGGTGTAAGGAGGGAACTCCAAGCATTTTATAGGGACTAGGTAGCTGAAGGCATGGCCACCAATAGTGGAGTGACTAATATGAGCACAGGGCATCTCGAGAGTTGTGGGGCTGCAGGAGATTGCAGAAAGAGAAAAGGGGTGAGACTCTGGATGGATTTAGAAAGAAAGAAAAAAATAACTTTTAAAAATCAAGACGCTTCTTGTCTGGAGGCCAGTATATGTCAGCAAGCACCTGGTTGATAGGCGATGGGTTGTAGGTGAACGGGTCACCTCAAATGACCTCATATTGACGGAGGATGGAATGTGGGAAACCAGCCAGTAGTGCAATGGAACAGTTGAGTGCAGCGGTAACAAAGAAATGGGCTGAGACAGGGGTGAAATTGGGCAATGTTATGGAGGTAGAAAAAGACAGCCTGAGTGATGGCATGAATATGTAGTCAAAAGCTCATCTTTAGGTAAAGTATGACACCAAGATTACTAACAGTCTGATTTGGTCTCAGACATTTGCCAGGGAGAGATATAGAGCTGGTAACGGACCTTGGAGTCGAGACTGAAAACGATGGCTTCAATCTTAATATTTAATTCTTCTCCTGCATTTCACTGCGTTAAAACAGGTTTCTTTATTATCTCTGGGTGTCACTGATAAAGCCAACATTTGTTGCCCATCCCTCACTGAGTGGCTTGCTTGGCCACTTCAGACGGCAACCAGATTGTTGTGGGTTATGCAGGTCAGAACAAGTAAAAACAAGTAATGATGGCAGATTTCCTTCCCTAATGTGGCATTAGCAAACCAAAAGAGTTTTTATGGTATTGATGATAGTTTGATGGTGGGAGGGTGAGCTGTGAGGAGGATGCAGAGATCCTTCAGTGTAATTTGGACAAGTTGAGTGAATGGGCAAATGATTGGCAGTTGCAGTATAATTTGAAACGTGTGATTATCCACATTAGTGGCAAAAACAGGAAGCAGATTATTATCTGAATGGCTATAAATTAGGAGACAGGAATGTGCAACGAGACCTGGGTGTCCTTGTACACCATTCACTGAAGTTAAGCATGCAGGTTGCAGCAGGCAGTAGAAATGGCAAATGGTATGTAGGCCTTCATAGAGCGAGGATTAGAATACAAGAGCAGGGATGTCTTGTTGCGATTATACAGGGCCTTGGTGAGGAATATTGGTCTCCTTATCTGAGGAAGGATGTTCTTGCTCGAGGGAGTATGGAGAAGGTTTACCAAACCGATTCCTAGGATGGCGGGACTGACGTATGAGGAGAGATTGAGTCAGTTGGGATTGTATTCGCTGGAGTTTGGAAGAATAAGGGGTGATCTCATTGAAAGCTATAAAATCGACAGGGCCCGAATGGCCTCCTGCTGCTCCTGTTTTCTGTGTTTCATGGTCACAATTACTGAGGCTAGTTGTCGCTTCCAGATTTTATTAATTGAGTTTAAATGCCACCAGCTGCCTTGGTGAGATTTGCACTTATGTCGCCCAAGGCATAGCTTGGCCACTGGAATACTAGTCCAGTGACATTACCAAAACACTATCACCCTCCCACAGAAGACTTTTCTAATTCAAAACTCTTTCATACTGGCAATCAGTGTTTGGAAAATAATGCCAATTGAATTGGAAAAGTTAGCTGGTAAACCTTGATGGTAGACATGATTCAAAGTGCTGAATTTTATTGACCTCCAGAAGGCAAGGAGGGAAGGGCGGCATAAAAATATGGCTCCATGACCATGGGCGACGCAATGGTTAGCATTGCTGCCCCACAGTGCCAATTACCCAGGTTCAATTCCAGCCTTGGGTGAGTGTCTGTGTGGAGCTTGCACGTTCTCCTGGAGTCTGATTGGGTTTCCTCCGGGTGCTCCGATTTCCTCCCACACTCCACAGATGTGCAGGTTAGGTGAATTGGCCATGCTAAATTACCCCTGAGTGTCCCAAGGTATATAGGTTAGGGGGATTAGCGGGCTAAATGCGTCTGGTTTTGGAGCAAGCCTGGGTAAGAGTAGGCACAGATTCGATGGGCCAAATGGCCTCCTTCTGCACTGTAGGGATTTTATGATTCTATGAATTTTACCAATGATGGGATTGGGGTAGGGGAGGCTTCCAGACTCGTGGAGTCGGGCAGTCAATTTCTATGAATTAAGGCCCAATTAAGAGCCATTTATTGGTGCCATTGGCACCTTGCCATTGGCACCAGACCCCACGGTGCATAAGGAGGCAATCAGTTCAATGGAGGCAGCTCCTACTGGCAATCTGGGGGGTTGTATAAATGAAAGAGAAGCAGCACCCTGGCCTCAGTGATTTTCTGACAGCAGTTCCCCCTCCTGCACTCAGCCCTGTATTTTTAAAAGATATTTTTTGCCTACCTTCTGTAGGCTGCACGTTTCTTACTGGTGATGCTGAGGCTGCTGAACTGCGGCCTTCTGATTGGCTGCCACGCATAAAATGGACGCTGACATGCATTTCTGGCCATCCACCGAATCGATAAAATTTATCATAGAATTCCTACAGTGTAGAAGGAGGCCATTCGGCTTAGCGAGCCTGCACTGACAACAATCCCAACCAGGCCCTATCCCCGTAACCCCTCATGTTTACCCTGGCCAAAGATGATGTGCGGGTTAGGTGGATTGACCATGCTAAATTGACCCTAGTGTCAGGGGGGATTAACGTGGTAAATATGTGGGGTTACGGGAATAGGGCCTGAGTGGGATTGTGGTCAGTGCAGACTCGATGGGCCGAATGGCCTCCTTCTGCACTGTAGGGATTCTATTCTATGAATTCCCCTGACACCAAGGGGCAATTAGTTTATCATGGCCAATCAAACTAATCCACACATCTTTGGACTATCTTGTAGTTTTGCAATGTGGATGCGTAAGCCTGAGTTTCGCTGTGCTAATTCTATCAGTTTGTAATTTGAGTTTGTTTCATTTTTGTTCCCTTGTTGTTTCTCCTACTCAATGATTTAGCCTGCGTTCCTCAAACCTAGTGGAGCTGAAATTCATCCTGGGCACTTGTGCAAAATGGCGTAAACAAATCAGCATATTTTACACTTGCGCATGATTTTCTTTTCAACATCAATGGCAAAGTATACTCAGCTGAGTGTAAAATGAGCTGTGGATTTGCTATCACCCATTTGTAGGATTCCACCCCACCCCGGGATGAATTTTACCACCAATCTTTCTTCCAGAAGTTGAAGCGTTAGGTGAGAAAATGAGTAAAAGCTACTGGTGAACTGATTATTGATTTGGCATTATAATAAATCCTGCTCCCTTACGCATTGCTTCAGAAAGCTTGTTCCATTTTTCAGTCCATGTCATCCTACACCCTCTAACAAATGCAGAATAAAAAAAGCCAGTTCTGTCCATTACAGTAATTCATCCTGACAGCTCCTGCTCCCTTCAATGCAGCCTCGCAGCTTTCCCTTACCTAAAACAAACGACAGAAAAATATGATAGCAATTACGACAATCGGCTTAATAAACTGTGTGCGACGAGAAATGGCGAGATTCTTTGAATGATTACACGCAAATGGAGTATATTTGTACCAGAATTTATAGGAATGCAGTTTATCCCACCCCCTCACTCCAAAATGCTTCTGTTATTTATCACTTATCCTCATTAATGAGAATTTTAACCCACCCCGCCTTTTGGGATTGGTGTGCAGTTAAAATAACCGCAAAAGAACCTTCCCGATCTTTTCCACTTGATTCCTGCCCGCTGGGATCCTAACTAGGTCCCTTTTATTAGGTGACGCCTGGCTCGGATGGGAACCTCATTAATATACGCTAATCAGCATTCTACAATGTCTCTCGGACTCCGATGCCTTTTTCACAGCTTAATGGTAAAAAGAGAAACTCCTCCACAGTAAATCAGTGGGAGACGGTGGTGTTCTGGTAATGTCTCTGGATTAGCAATCCAGAGGCCCAGATCTGGGTGCATGAGTTCACATCCCACAATCACAGCTGGTGGAGTTTAAATATGATTAATAAGAAAATCTGGGATTGAAGGCTAGGCCTCAATTTCACGTTCCCTTGCTGGCAGGTTTTTAGGCGTGATGGAGGGTGCCCTCTGAGGCTGGTAGCAATTGGTTCTCCGTGTCTGGCTTTGTTCACACTGTCTTCTGGGAGTTCTGACCAACTATCCGACTGTATTCTGGGAGATCTAAGCAGCTATCCCCTCATCTTGGTATCAATATTTCCTTAAACATGTCTTTTTCCCTCGATCCCTCTATTGTTTCAACCACTCTTCAGAAATGCTTTCTTCCCAAAGTTGATTAGATTTATTTCTTTACTTTAGCTCTTCTGCTTTTAAGAACATAAGAACTAGGAGCAGGAGTAGCCATCTTGCCCCTCGAGCCTGCCCCGTCATTCAATAAGATCACGGCTGATCTTTTCGGGGAATCAGCTCCACTAACCCGCCCACTCAACATAACCCTTAATTCCTTTACTGTTCAAAAATTTATCTATCCTTGCCTTAAAAACATTCAATGAGGTAGACTCACTGCTTCACTGGGCAGGGAATTCCACAGATTCACAACCCTTTGGGTGAAGAAGTTCCTCTCAACTCCGTCCTAAATTTGTTCCCCCTTATTTTGAGGTCATGCCCTCTAGTTCTACTTTCACCTGCCAGTGGAAACAACTTCCCTGCTTCTATCTTATCTATTCCCTTCGTAATCTTATATGTTTCTATAAGATTTCCCCTCATTCTTCTGAATTCCAATGAGTATAGCCCCAGTCTACTCAGTCTCTCCTCATAAGCCAACCCTCTCAACTCCAGAATCAACCTAGTGAATCTCCTCTGCACCCCTTCCAGGGCCAGTATATCTTTTCTCAAGCAAGGAGACCAAAACAGTACACAGTACTCCAGGTGTGGCCTCACCAGCACCTTATACAGCTGCAACATAACCTCGCTGTTTTTAAACTCCATCGCTCTAGCAATGAAGGACAAAATTCCATTTGCCTTCTTAATTACCTGCTGCACCTGCAAACCAACATTTTGTGATTCATTGTGATTATTTAAAAAAATAAACTTACCCTATTTTTACCTTATTTACTTACACCTTTTGCAGCCTACATATATGCCCCTTTGAACTAAAACAAAACACATTAAAACTATTGTAGAGGGGTCATATTGGCTCGAAACGTTAACTGTTTCTCTCTTCGCAGATACTGCCAGACCTGTTTATCAAGCATTTTCTGTCTTTATTTCAGATTTCCAGCATCTGCAGCATTTTGCTTTTATCCTGCTGTTGCTTTACGTAAAGTTCTAATTGAAGTTCCTCTTGGTTCATTGACATATCAAAACATTTCTTACTGTTGGTTTAGATTCTTGCAGCCTCCTACACCAGTTACCACATTTACAACCCCAGCAGCTTATCTTAAAGGAATATGACAATGATATTACCAAAAGAAAAATATTTACCTTTTCTTGACCACTGGTTTTACTCATATACAGTCAATATCTGATGAGCCAAATCCCAGGAGATCCGCCCACAAATTTGTGTTAAGCCGAGCTTTGTGGTAGCCAAGGAGGTCCCATTCCCACATGAATGCATTTCTGTGTAACCTGATATGTCTACAAATATGGTCCACGTGAAAACAATTATAGCCAGGTTTTGCACACCCTTCCACAGGGAGACCTGACTCGATTTGATTTATTATTGTCACATGTACTGGGATACAGTGAAAAATATTGTTTCTTACACGCATATTACAGACAAAGCATACTATTCATAGAGTACATATGGGAGAAGGAAAGGAGAATATAGTGTTGCAGTTACAGGTAAGGTGAAGAGAAAGACCAGCATAATATATGATAGGACCATTCAAAAGTCTGATGACAGCAGGGAATAAGCTGTTCTTGAATCTGTTGGTAGGTGTTTTCAGACTTTTGTATCTTTTTCCCGACGGAAGGAGGTGGAAGAGAGTATGCCTTGAGTGTCAAATGGTGGCTTTCCAAAAGCTTCACGATTTCATAGAATCCATACAATCATAGAATAGAATCAAGGAATCCCGACAGTGCAGAAGGAGGCCATTTGGCCCATCAAGCCTGCACCGACAACAATTCCATCCAGTCCCCATTCCCGCAACCCCATATAAGACCATAAGACATAGGAGCCGAATTAGGCCACTTGGCCCATCGAGTCTGCTCTGCCATTTAATCATGGCTGATATTTTTCTTATCCCCATTCTCCTGCCTTTTCCCCATAACCCCTGATCCCCTTATTAATCAAGAACCTATCTATCTCTGTCTTAAAGACACTCAATGACCTGGCCTCCATATTTACCCTACTAATCCCCCTGACACTGACAGACAATTTAGCACAGCCAATCCATCTAACCTGCACATCTTTGGACTGTGGGAGGAAACTGGAGCACCCGGAGTAAAAACACACGGACACGGGGAGAACGTGCAAACTCCTCACGGACAGTGACCCAAGCCGGGAATCGAACCCGGGCCCCTGGCGCTGTGAGGTAGCCACTGTGCCACCATGCTGCCCTAAACGATAAATAAAACTATGACGATAATGAGAAGTAGAACCAAACAGATAACTGCAGCTCTATAGGATTCATTATTCTGGGAACGGAACATCATACTTGACATCACTCCCTGAGTTGTGGCACAGTGGTTAGCACTGCTGCCTCACAGAACTAGGAACCCGGGTGAATGTCTCTCTGTGTGGAGTGTGCACATGCTCCCCGTGTCTGCATGGGTTTCCTCTGGGTGCTCCGGTTTCCTTGCACAGCCCAAAGATGTGCAGATTAGGTTGATGACCATGCTAAATTGCCTCTTAGTGTCCAAAGATGTGTAGGTTAGGTGGATTGGCCATGCTAAATTGCCCCTTAGTATCAAGGGGACTGGCAGGGTAAATACGCAGGTGTTCTGGGGCTAGGACCTGGGTGGGATTGTTGTTAATGCAGATTCGATGGGCTGAATGGCCTCTTCCTGCACTGTAGGGATTCTATGGATTCTATTAAGTAACAATATCAAGAAATTCCTCCCATTAAGTCAGCAAAAATGTCTCGGAAACAAAAAAATTAACTGTTCTTACTCCTGATTGTGTCTTCAGTTCTATTTATTTCAATGGGTCTGAGTATTGAGAGGGAGGTCTAAACTGGCAGATGCATTACCAGCGGTTTTGCATTCCTGCCCAAGTCAAATTTTACCCCTGTAGAAATCAACAAATGGACTTTGCAGCTGTGTTCTAATTTTTTGTTTCTATATGTGCGCTTCTGAGACTGAAAGTAATTCTTTCAGTATTACTGTAATAATAGTATTATGATACTGTGATTAAAACTGTGATTAAACTTGCTAACCTGATAACGGTTAATTTGTTGTTGTGCTGTTTGTGTTACAGGCGGCCTTGATGAAGACGAAGCTGTAACATACAACATGTACAATATGGTGAATGCTCAAGCAGAGTTTCATAAAGAAGTCATGCTTTGTGCCTTCAGCAACATCCTGACGTGAAAGGCATTCTTGAAATCAGAAGTAATACCTTTTTTAACCTAACCTATTGTCAGACCAAAGTCTTCTGCATTTTATGTTTCTATTTCCCTGGCCAATTGAGAAAACAAGATAGTTTCCTTTTGACTTAGGCAGCATTCATTTTCAGCTTGTCCTTCTGAGAGTAAAACTTATTCCAGCTAAAATGGTAAAGCTGTGATTTAATCATTGAATCCCTACAGTGCAGAAGAAGACCATTCGGCCCATCGAGTCTGCACTGACCACAATCCCACCCAGGCCCTATCCCCATAACTTCTTTACCTTACTAATCCCCTGACACTAAGGGGCAATTTAATATGGCCAATCAACCTAACCTGCACAGTTTTGGAGTGTGGGAGGAAACCGGAGCATCCGGAGGAAACCCACGCAGACAGAGGGAGAATGTGCAAACTCTACACAGACAGTGATCCAAGCTGGGAATCGAACCCAGGTCCCTGGCGCTGTGAGGCAGCAGTGCTAACCACTGTGCCACCGTGCCGCACAACAGTTTGATCAGGAGCACCATGGGTCAAATTGAAGAGAGAACTCTCGATCTTGTCAATGCATAGAAATTTTTTCCAATCTTTTTATTACTGCATACTAAACTGATTTTCTTCTCTTTAGGTCATTGGAACGCAGGAAGAGGATATAACTCCAACATTGGTTTCCAGTACAACCCAAGAAGTGAAACAAGATGGTCCTGACACAGGATCCTCAGTTTTATTCCTCCCTCTGGAGCGAAGACTCAACGTCCACCAGGCTCCTCTGCTAGCAGGGTGGCTGAATGGGGAATCATAGGTGAAAACCTACATCCAGGATGCTAGGATGTGAAGCTGATGAATGTCCAACGATGGACAGAAACAGAAAGAGCAAAATCTGGAATGCCAAGCTCAAATTTCAAGTATTTATAACTTTAACCTTTTTGGTCATTAGCATCTTCTATAAATAATAAATTCCTTTATCGATTTTCCTCAAAGGTGTTACAGAAGGAATCCAAAGTGAGAAACATGCAGTCAGTTGGGTTAATGTATTACGGCGTACACTGATTCAGAAAAACTACTCTTTACCTCCAGATTGCTGTATGGAAATTGCTGCTCCGAGCAGATGTCTCATAATGCACATCTGAGCTAACATGTTACAGTGTGCACCTGGTGTATATAGCATATGGCTTCAGTAACACTTTACGATAGTACCTGCCGTGCCTAACATGCAGTAATGTTACTTGCAATACCTATCTGATATTTAGACACAGTAAGAAGTCTCACATCACCAGGTTAAAGTCCAACAGGTTTATTTGGTATCACAAGCTTTCGGAGCGCTGCTCCTTCATCAGCTGAGTGTACTCTCACCTGATGAAGGAACAGTGCTCCAATAACTCGTGATACTAAATATACCTGTTGGACTTTAACCTGGTGTTGTGAGACTTCTCACTGTGCCCACCCCAGCCAGCATCTCCACATCATAATATTTAGACACTGTGCTTCTGGTGTAATGTCTGGCTTATGTGGAATGTGGATGCAAGAATCAGACACCGAGGTTAGTTCACTGAGCCATATTGCTGCTGATTTTCTAGTCCCTAAAATCAGTGGTTTGAGAATTAGCCACGCTGATCTCTGCATCCGATTTTCCAACCTAAGCGCCTGTGAGCAAGAGTTCATGACTGAAGAGTAGTCACACAAAGCTTGGTACTCTGAGGAATATGACACACAGTTGTGTTAAATAAAATATTTAATTGTCTATCAGCTGTCTCCAAAGTAGACTGGGGTAAAGTTCTACAGTGCCTACTATGTGATTAACCCCATAGCTCTTGGCATGCTGAGAGGCATTCCCCTGCGGGCTGGGGATATCTTGAAACATTTGCAAGTGTTGGACATGGATAGGGGTGCAAAATAGGCAGAATTGCATCTTCTGACAGTTGAAGCCAATGGGATTGCATATCAGGCAGAGATAACAGGCAACCTATACAATACGGTCTGTGTTGCCTTCCCCCACCCATGTCCCAGTTCCACCCCGCCCTCCCCCTTAGATTTTCTGGCCTTCAGAACCTTTCATTGTTCTGTTTTCAAAGCTGCTGTTCACTGATACTGCTAAGGCAACTGAAAATTAGGTTAGTCAGGATTACTCTAGCAACCGGCTTTGTCTTGTGATGGACTTAACTCCGATGTCCTAATAACTTCATTGAGTCCTCGCCACTTACTTCCATTCTTTATCATTTATTAATTCTAGTGTTTGGCCATGAAAGGTAGATAGAAATAAGGCAGAGTGCAACCTAGGGAAGAGAAAATAAGTCACTTGTTGGTGAAGTTAAAAATTCTGCTGTGTTCACAGCACTGGTCAATGTTTTCATGCAAGATCCCCATGCATTATTTTAACTGAATCAGCAAACACAGTCAAAATAAATGGGTTAAAAATTTGGTTAGAACACACATGTAGGAATTTTACACAAATAGTGGAATTTAGGCCACACAAATTCTCATCAAAGAGAAATTAAAGGAATTTATAATTTATGCTCAGAACACTATTCCAGTATCAAGTTCTTAGCACTAATATTTCACTTTTTTTTGAGCCCATTAGTGACTGGATTTCTCATGGCATGGCCCACCTAACTCAGGGCACACAGTTAGTTGCTCTCAGTGATGCTGTGTGTTTGGTGTGAGATCTGTAGCTTACCCAGTCGTGTACATTGCAGACAAGCGTGTACGTCATGGAATGGTGAAGTCTCACAAGTAAGGCTTACATTAACACTGCAATGAAGTTACTGTGAAATTTGGCGTGGGATCTGTAGCTTACCCAGTCGCGTACTTTGCAGGCAAGCGCGTATGTCACAGAGTGGTGAAGCCCAAATAAGGTTTGTTTGATATGCATGCCAGATTTAATATATTGCAGATTTTTCCTTTTCTTTAGGTTCCTCCAGTGCCGCACAGCATTTTCCTACTGAGAGGTCATGCATGTCAGCTGCTCCTGCTCTCCTGGCAGTGCATCAGCTCAAGCTAGCCACAAGCAAATGTACTAGAGAAAACCCATGTTTTTTTCTCTCATCTTCCCATTATTTCCCAGGCTCCCCGGAGCGAATTATCAGAACTCTGCTGAGTGTTGTTTTCCCTTCAGCAATACAACTGAGGTTAGAATTTTGACCTGTGCGACATTGTGAGCAAGGTACCTTAAGACATGGTTATGTTGATACGCTGGCTTAAGCAGAGATCCATACCCTTTGAGTGCTGCAGTTTCTTTTCAACCTGCATGTCACCAATCCCTTTTCCAAAATGACACGGTGGTTAGCACTGCTGCCTCACAGCACCAGGGACCCGGGTTCGATTCCCAGCTTGGGTCACTGTCTGTGCAGAGCCTGCACGTTCTCCCCGTGACTGCGTGGGTTTCCTCCGGGTACTCTGGTTTCCTCCCACAGTTCGAACGATGTGCTGGTTAGGTGCATTGGCCATGCTAAATTCTCCCCCAGTGTACCCGAACAGGCACGGGAGTGTGGCAACTGTGGGCAGCACGGTGGCACAGTGGCTTACGGCCCCGATTCCCGGCTTGGGTCACTGTCTGTGTGGAGTTTGCACGTTATCCTTGTGTCTGCGTGGGTTTCCTCCGGGTGCTCTGGTTTCCTCCCACAGTGCTGGTTAGGTGCATTGACCCGAACAGGCACTGGGGTGTGGCGACTAGGGGAATTTCACAGCAACTTCGTTGCGGTGTTAATGTAAGCCTACTTGTGAATAATAAATTAATTTAACCTGCGAGGGCTTGTGGGAAGGAGACCCACATTTTTTGCTAAAACCTTGATGGTTCCTGTCTGAATCCCAGGGACAGTTGAATTATTGTCAGAGCTGCAGAAATAGTTTCCTTTAAGATGCTGGTGTGCTACCAGCATATCTGACAGCACAGTGACAATATTAGAAAGCCTTCAGAGCAGAAAGACACTACTTCACTGCCATATTATACTCACCTCCATTACAGAGTAATGACAAGTTTAAAAATTAATCCTCCCATTTACCGAGAGCAGTCACTTCCAACTTTGTTCGCAATCTTTTTCCCACCAATAACATCTGTACTGCCAGCTAAAATACATGGGGAAATGGGAAAATAGAGGACTTCCTAACATTGGTGCACATCAGAACCATTGTAGTTCAGTTATAGTAAGAAGTTTCACAATACCAGGTTAAAGTCCAACAAGTTTACTTGGTATCACGAGCTTTCGGAGCGCTGCTCCTTCACCTGATGAAGGAGCGGCGCTCCGAAAGCTCGTGGTACCAAATAAACCTGTTGGACTTTAACCTGGTGTTGCGAGACTTCTCACTGTGCCCACCTCAGTCCCGACACCGGCATCTCCACATCGTAGTTCAGTTATGTGGAAGATTTCTGTGTGTTAATTGCCATTTTGCACTCGACTTAGTAAAAGAAGCAAAGCTGAACACAGCCTGGGACCTGTCATTTCCCCTCGCCGAGTTGTGGGCTGAGTGTGATAGGAACAAAAATTCCCTGTGCACACCCACCATTTAATCTTCTGCTGGTTGCCTTCAATACACCTGCTTTGATGCAGGGGGATTTTTGAAATCCATGCAATTGAGAGAAATGCATCAATGTGTTTCCTTCCATTTGTGTGATTAAAAATTCTGGAGCCAAGGATAACTCTTCATCTCTGGCATTCAGAGTTGCTTAGTGGCTACAGGAGCTTATGCAAAGCTTTAAAAGAATGTTTTTTTTGCCAAATGCCACTCCCGCCCTAGCCAGACTCTCAGGCACTCATGCACCTACCAAACATCTGTTGCTGAACCCGAGTTTGAAAAGATTGGTTGGGGTCCGGTGCAAGGTTGAATTCCTGCTTCACTGGAGACGTGGCCCACTTCCATGGAAGTAGAAAGTCCAGCCTACAATTTCGAGATCTTTATGCTAGTTTTTAGCCTGGCAGGAAAGCGGCTGCATGGGTCATGTGTAATCTGACCATAACAACCGGCTAATGCTCTATCCCGTAGGATTAAATCTCTACTCTGAAACCCAACTACCCAAATATTCCCAAAATATCTGCTGTGGGGCGGTACGGTGGCACAGTGGGTTAGCACTGCTTCCTCACAGCGCCAGGGACCCGGGGGTTCGATTCCCAGCTCGGGTCACTGACTGTGTGAGTTTGCACATTCTCCCCCATGTCTGCGTGAGTTTCCTCCGGGCGTTCCGGTTTCCTCCCATGCTCCAAAGGCGTGCAGGCTGTGTGGGTTGGAAATGCTAAATTACCCCTTAATGTCAGGGGGACTAGCATGGGGTTATGGGGCCTGGGTCGGATTGTTGTCGGTGCAGACTCGATGGGTCGAATGGCCTCCTTATGTACTGTATGAAGACTTCTTCCCCCCCATCCTTAACAAATGTAGAGTTGCAAAGAATTGTAATGAACTTTAATGCCCTTTTATTTATTTCTGTTGGTCTCAGAGGATGTATATTTTTGTTCAAAAATTCAGTGTTGATTGCACTTACCATTTAATATTTTGTTCAGTGGAGCTACTGTGACCAACAGTGTGAAATGATGCAGGAACTACATTTTTTTTTTGTTGTCTTTTAGTTAAAAAGTAGACGTGGCTAAGATGTGGAGGTGTGGCTGTTTGTTTTGTCCAGCTCCATTGTTGTGAGCGCTAGTGTAGTGCCAAGCCACAGAGGAACAGAAACAAGTAAAATAATAATGTTAAAATCAATCATAATTCTTTGTAACTCTAATTTTTGAAGAAATAGGAGTGACGAGGCTACCTCCTTAAAGGGATGTGTACAAGGGTCAAATGCAAAATATATCAGCTAGAAGAATTTAGCTGTAATTTAAAAATAAATATATAACTGCATTATTTATTTGTTAGTGTATTTGCATATGTGCAAGTTAATTTTGATTATTTTAATGTCTTGGAAAGTAACATGCCAAATAATTTAAATTATTTATTTGTAAATAGATTGGAGATTGTATTTTTCATGTTTGTTGCTGATGGATATTAAAGCTTAAAACATTTGAGTGGAATTTAGTGTTTTGATTCATCTGTGACAATGCCTTAATGTGTTCATATTTTTTTACCCCAGCTTGAAGGCGCAATATGGGTGGCACAGTGGTTAGCACTGCTGCCTCACAGTGCCGGCATTGGGTCACTATCTGTGTGGAGTCTGCACATTCTCCCCGTGTCTGTGTGGGTTTCCTCTGGGTGCTTCAGTTTTCTCCCACAGTCCAAAGATATGCTGGTTAGGTGTATTGGTCAAGCTAAATTCCCCCTCAGTGTACCCGAACAGATGCCGGAGTGTGGCGACTAGCGGATTTTCACAGTAACTTCATTGCAGTGTTAATGTAAGCCTACTTGTGACACTGATAAATAAACTTTAAACAGTACCTTACCTAACCACCTACACCTTGCCCTACACATCTTTGGACACTAAGGGGCAATTTAGCATGGCCAATCACCCTAACCTGGACAATGGGTTTTCTTCCCTCACATCCTAATGATGTTGAGTTTCTTGAGTGTTATTAGTTTTGTAACTAACAAAGGAGAGTGTTCAAAGGAAATCAAACAAAAAGACAATTTATTTAATTCCACCATGACTTTTCCCCAGGATAATCAACAGGAGAGTCTTAGTGATTAATCTTCAATTCTGAGAGAGACCTGTTCAAACCTTGGGTTGACAACCCTAGGCCTGATAGAGATGTGAAATAGGACAAGTTAACGGAAAGAACCAATTAAAAGTAAACTTCAACTGTGGGAGTAGTGGCTTGGGTGCCGACTTGTAGAAGGTAAGTTCGGGTCTGGCCTGCCTCGTTTGTATTTGTGTTCACAATTGTAGAATACTCTGGAGAATGGGAACTGGCATAGGTAAGACTGTGGGGGGCATTTTCCTGCTCCGCCCGCCACAGGAATCGTAGCGGGTTGGGGGGGGGGTGGTGGGGGGACAGACCATGCAAAGGTCCACTGACCTCGGGCAGGATTTTTTGGTTTTCGGATGAGTGAGGCCAGAAAATCCCGCCCCTTGGGTTGGGAACCGAGAGAGCAGGACCTGCAATGACCAGAGACAGAGAAATGGGTTCTGAAACTCCGTGGGAGCAGGGAGCAATGCTTTGAGTGACCTGTGTGAGACAAGGGTCTGGGCACTACAGTGTTATGAGGTGGAGGCTCAGATCCAAGGTTTAAAATAAAAGAACGACTTGCATTTATATAGCACCTTCCATGACCTTTCAGGATGGCCCAATCAAATAAAAGCACGAATTGCTGGGAAAACACGGCAGGCCTGGTAGCAAATGCGGAGAGCGAAACAGGCCGGAATCCCACCACCGTTCATGCCGGTGGGATTTTCCCATCCCACTGCAGTGAACGGAGATTTGGCTGGCCGTCAAATTCTCCGACCTCGCTGCAGCGGGAGATTGGCGTGAACGGTCGGTAAGATTGCGTCCAGTGGGTTTCAAGTCCATATGCCTTGTTCAGAGCCCAATGGAATGCTTCTTGAAGTGTCGTCACTGTTGTAATGTGGGAAACGCAGCAGCTGATTTGCACACAGCAAGATCCCACAGAGATCAACATGATAACCAGATAATCTGTTTTTAAAATTAAGTTTATTTATTAATCACAAGTAGGCTTACATTAACATTGCAATGAAGTTATGGTGAAAATCCCCTAGTCGCCACACTCTGGTGTCTGTTCGGGGACACTGAGGGAGAATTTAGCATGGCCAATCCACCTAACCAGCACATCTTTGGACTGTGGGAGGAAACCGGAGCACCCGGAGGAAACCCACGCAGACAGGGGGAGAACGTGCAGACTCCACACATATAGTGACCCAAGCCGGGAATCGAACCCAGGTCCCTGGCACTGTGAGGCAGGTGGCCACCATGCCATTTTGAGCACTGTATCATAGAAACTAGAAGCAGGAGTAGGCCATTCAGCCCTTCACACCTGCTCTGCCATTCATTTTGATCATGGCTGATCATTGAATTCAATATCCTGATCCCGCCTTCCTCCCATCTCCTTTGATCCCTTTAGCGCCAAGAGCTGTATCTAATTTCTTCTTGAAATTACACAATGTTTTGGCCTCAGCTACTTTCTGTGATAGTGAATTCCACACATTCACCACCCTCTGGGTGAAGAAATTTCTCCTCATCTCAGTACTAAAAGGTTTACCCCTTATCCTCAAATGATGACCCCTAGTTTTGGACTCCCCCACCATCAGGAACATCCTTTCTGAATATACTCTGTCTAATCCTGTTAGAATTTTACAAGTTTCTATAAGATCCCCGCTCACTCTTCTGAACTCCAGTGAATATAATCCTAACTGACTAGTCTCTCCTCATGTGACAGACCTGCCATCTCAGGAATCCTTCACTGTACTAGCTCTATAGCAAGAACATCCTTCCTCAGATAAGGACACCAAAACTGCACACAATATACTCCAGGTGTGGCCTCACCAATGGCCTATATAATTTAGTTTGTTTATTAGTGTTACAAGTAGGCTTACATTAACACTGCAATGAAGTTACTGTGAAAATCCCCTAGTCGCCACATTCTGGTGCTTGTTCGGGTACTCTGAGGGAGAATTTAGCATGGCCAATGCACTTAACCAGCATGTATTTTAGACTGTGGAAGGAAACCGGAGCACCCGCAGGAAACCTTCGCAGACACGGGGAGAAAGTCCACACAGACAGTGACCCAAGCCGAGAATCGAACCCGGGTGTCTGGCGCTGTGAGGCAACAGCGCTAGCCACTGTGCCATTACAGTAAAATATCCGCATCCCTATACTCAAATCCTCTCGCTATGAAGGCCAACACACCACTTGCCATCTTTACTGCCTGCTGTACCTGCGCGCTTACTTTCAGCGACTAATGCACGAGGACACCAAGACCTCGCTGAGGTGAGTTTCCACCTCACATTAATGAGTGAACGTTCGAAAACACGCAACGCTTGCTGTATGTAAACCCTATGGAAGTGGAGATGATGGAGGGCGGCAGGGCGGTGGGAATAGCAGGGCAGGGGCAAGAAAGCTCGTGTAAACATTCTTGCAGTCTAACCCTTTTACGTTCTGCTTCGACACATCCATCTCCAGTGCAAAGCAAGTCGATTGGAGGTGACAGCCTTCCGATTCTACCCAAAGAAAGCCCTGATTATTTGTGAAATATTGTCTCCTTTTGTCGATATGAATGCTCAGCAGTGTTTATGAATGTGAATTTCCGTTACATTGTGTAGGGGTACAAAGTGCACGACGCGTTTTAAAGGGAGTTGACACTTAACTGATAACCAGAACCTCTTATATAAAGAGAAACATTTGCTCTCTTATGGAGATCAGGAAGCTGATGAGTTGTGATGTGACTTTGAGGACAATGCCACAGTTCCCAAGAGCAGTAACGTATACCCTTCGCTCCATCTCTAGTTTCCTCACCCGCTTTACCAAAAGTGATTGGCTCCGAAATCAGTTCAGGAGGAAGAGTCACGCGGGACTCGAAACGTCAACTCTGTTTCTCTCTCCACAGACGCTGCCAGACCTGCTGAGTTTTTCCAGCACTTTCTATTCTTATTTCAGATCTCCAGGATCCGCATTGATTTGCTTTTGTTACCAAAATGATTGACATCTTTGTTACTTATTTTGTTTATTATTTATTAGTGTCACAAGTAGGCTTACGTTAACACTGCAATGAAGTTACTGTGAAAGTGCCCTAGTCACCACACTCCTGTTGGGGTACACTGAGGGAGAATTTGGCATGGCCAAAGCACCTAACCAGCTCGTCTTTCGGACTTTGGGAGGAATAGTTGGGGTGGTTTGCCTTTGGCTGGTGCAGATGTGATGGGGCGAAGGGCGATTTTCTGTGCTGTAGGCCTCTACAGAATCCATAGAATTGCAGAAGGAGGCCATTCGGCCCATCAAGTCTGCACCAACCACAATCCCACCCATGCCCCATTCCCATAACCCCACATATTTACCCTGCTAATCCTCGTGACACTAGGGTTAATTTAGCATGGCCAATCAACCTAACCCGCACATCTTTGGATTGTGGGAGGAAACCGGAGCACCCGGAGGAAATCCACGTAAAAACGGGGAGAATGTGCAGACTTTACACAGACAGTGACCTGAGGCTGGCGTTGAACCCAGATCCCTGGCAGCAGTGCTAACCACTGTGCCACCGTGCCGCTCTATAACCCAGTTAATGAAACCTTGGTGTTCCAATGGGCGATCCTTTCAGCAATAATGTTGACTATTGAGGCAAATTTTCTCCTTCACCCATCTGGGCACTAATCCTATGGAGCAGGTATCCCCACATTGACAGATGTTCCCCAAATGTTGAGAGAGCAGCGGTGCTAACCGCTGTGCCACCATGCTGCCCTCCCAATATTTGGAGTATTGCAACGTGATTTTACGCCAGCGGGTTTATGACTTTTTGGCCCCTGCCACATTCACCACGTACGCCTGCCATCAAACCCCCTGCCGCGGGGTGGTTTGGGTGAATTCCATCCACTATTTATTTTTCTCTTCGTAGGCCATCAGCAAGGCTCACCGAATATATTTGTTGGATATCTGTGTACAAGTAATTGGCTCTTACTTGAAAGCTTATACTTAAAAAGAAATGTAAACAAAACCTTTTTCTTGTGTAAACCTGAAGAAATCGCACTAAAAAGGCAAATGCATGTTTAACATTTTCAGCTCGTCGCCACTCACTTGAGGTGGCACGGCACAGTGGTTAGCACTGCTGCCTCACAGCGCCAGGGACCTGGGTTCGATTCCCAGCTTGGATCACTGTCTGTGTGGAGTTTGCACATTCTTCCCGTGTCTGCGAGAGTTTACTCTGGGTGCTCCCACAGTCCGAAAGACGTGCTGGTTAGGTGCATTGGCCATGCTAAATTCTCCCTCGATGTACCTGAACAGGCACCGGAGTGTGGTGGCTAGGGGATTTTCACAGTAACTTCATTGGATTGTTAATGTAAGCCCACTTGTGACACTAAGAAATAAACTTAAAACTAATCAATAAACTTATTCATTTGCCATGAGAGCTACAATGGTGTGAACAGATATACTCAAAATATAATGGGGCAAATTTTACTTTTCCACCTGCCATGGGAATTGGAGTGAGTGAGAGCGGACCATGGAAAGGTCGATTGGCATCGGGCAGGATTTTCCGGTTTCGGGGCGAGCGTGGCCAGAAAACCCCGCCCAATATGTGCAGCGTGCTTTGTTGTGCCTACTAAGAAACTAGGAGCAAGAGTAGGCCATTCATCCCTTCAAGCCTGCTGCACCATTCATTTTGATCATGGCTGATCATCAAATTCAATATCCTCATCCCACCTCCCCCATATATCCCTTGATCCCTCGAGCCCCAAGAGCTATATCTAATTTCTTCTTGAAACCACGCAATGTTTTGGCCTCAAGTCCTTTCTGAGTGTGTGAATCCCACACACTCACCACTCTCTGGGTGAAGAAATTTCTCCTCACCTCAGTCCTAAAAGGTTTACCCCTTATCCTCAAACTATGACCCCTAATTCTCGACTCCCCCACCACCGGGAACATTCTTTCTGAATCTACTCTGTTAGAATTTTATAAGTTTCTATGAGATCCCCTCTCAGTCTTCTAAACTCCAGGGAATATAATCCTAACCGACTTAGTCTCTCCTCGTATGCTTGAAGCAGAATTTTGAGCAGTGATTTGGGGAGTATAGTAACACCACTTCCAAACCAGCCTCCCATCCATTGACTCCATCTATACTTCCGCTGCCTCGGCAAAGCAGCCAGAATAATTAAGGACCCCACGCACCCCAGACATTCTCTCTTCCACCTTCTTCCTTCGGGAAAAAGAGGTCACGTACCAACCGACTCAAGAACAGCTTCTTCCCTGTTGCCATCAGACTTTTGAATGGACCTACCTTGCATTAAGTTGATCTTTCTCTACACCCTAGCTATGACTGTGACACTACATCCTGCACTTTCTCATTTCCTTCTCTATGAACGGTATGTTTTGTCTGTATAGCGCACAAGAAACGATACTTTTCACTGTATGTTAATACATGTGACAATAAATCAAATCAAATTAAATCAGATTCCCAAATACCCACCCTATTTAATGCTGGCTGGAGCAGTTCAATTGTAACTTAGATTTTGCAAAGTGAATAAAGAATTTTGGTTTGCATTCCCCACCACAACATAAGTATTGGGTTGAAAACTGTAAGCTTTGCTCTGTGGTTCAACTCCGATGTATTGACTGTGACAGTAACGAAGTGTAGCCTGCGGCCCTGTTCACACATGAGTCATTCCGTGTAGCTTTTCTAATAGATCTAACCTGATGTACAGTAGATTTCACTTATCTGCGCGTTCAGTAAATATGTTAAAAACAAGATCCTTTTTATGGACGTCTCATTCAAGTTTAAAGTCCCCTTCTTCATTAAGCTACCCTTTGAAAGTCAACCACAACAATGTTAACGACTTGCATTCATATAGTGCCCTTAACACACTTAAACGGTCAAGGCTCTTATTTTTGTAGCAAAATACCATCTCCAACATCTACTCCCTCCACCACCAATACAGGGTGGTAGAAGTGTGTATCGCAACGGCACAGTGGTTAGCACTGCTGTCTCACAGCAGTAGGGACCTGGGTTCGGTTCCCGGTTTGGGTCACTGTCTATGCAGAGTCTGCACGTTCTTCCCCCATGTCTGCGTGTGTGTCCTCTGGGTGCTCCGGTTTCCTCCCACAGTCCGAAAGACCTGCTTGATTAGGTGCATTAGCCGTGCTAAATTCTCCCTCAGTGTACGAAGGGAATAGATAAGATAGAAGCAGGGAGGTTGTTTCCTCTGGCAGGTGAAACTAGAACTAGGGGGCACTGCCTCAAAATAAGGGGGAGCAGATTTAGGACTGAGTTGAGGAGGAATTTCTTCACCTAAAGGGTTTTGAATCTGTGGAATTCCCTGTCCAACAAAGCAGTTGAGGCTACCTCATTGAATGTTTTTAAGGCAAGGATAAGATACATTTTTGAACAGTATAGAAATTAAAGGTTATGGTGACTGGGCGGGTAGGTGGAGCTGAGTCCACAAAAAGATCAGTCATGATCTTATTGAATGGCGGAGCAGGCTCGAGGGACCAGATGGCCAACTCCTGCTCCTAGTCCTTATGTTCTTGTGTACTCCAACAGGCATCGGAGTGTGCCGACTAGAGGATTTTCACAGTAACTTCATTGCAGTGGTAATGTAAGCCTACTTGTGACACTAATAAAATAAACTTTAAACTAATGAAATGCCTAAATATAATTACGTACATTTTAGCTTAGTTTTCATATTGTACACTGTGACGACATGGTCCCTATCTCCGTAAAATTGTGGCCAACCCTACCCTTCTTTACAAAAGATCTTCCTCAAGCCTTTAAGCCTACTCATGGCACCAATAAATAAAAATAAAACATCTGTCTGTTCTGTCCTCTGTCCCTAGCCAAGGTTAAATATTCTTGGGCTACTTCCTCTTTCGTATGACTGGGTATAGAGCAACAACAACAATTTTATATTTAGATGGTCAAGTCAAGATTTTCTTTTAATTCATTCGTGGGTCATGGGCATCGCTGGCTGGGCCAGCATTTATTGCCCATCCCTAGTTGCTCGAGAGCAGTTGAGAGTCAACCACATTGCTGTGGCTCTGGAGTCACATGTAGGCCAGACCGGGTAAGGACAGCGGATTTCCTTCCCTGAAGGACATTAGTGAACCAGATGGGTTTTACCAACAATTGCCAATGGTTTCATCAGTAGGAACATAGGAACTGGGAGCAGAAGTTGGCAATTCACCCCTTCAAGCCTGCTCTGCCATTCAATCAGATCATTACTGATCTCTCCCTGGTCTCAAATCCACCTCCCCACCTGTTCCCCATATCCCTTTAACCCATTTTCTTTATCGGAAATATATCCACCTCCTTCCTGAAACCATTTAATAATTCAGACCCCACCGCGCTATGGGGCAACGAGTTCTACAAATTCACCACCGTCTGCGGGAAGTAAAGAACAAAGAAAATTACAGCACAGGAACAGGCCCTTCGGCCCTCCAAGCCTGCACCGACCATGCTGCCCAACTGAACTAAAGCCCCCTACCCTTCCGGGGACCATATCCCTCTATTTCCATCCTATTCATGTATTTGTCAAGACGCCCCTTAAAACTCACTATCGTATCTGCTTCCACTACCTCCCCTGGCAGCGAGTTCCAGGCACCCACCACCCTCTGTGTAAAAAACTTGCCTTGTAGTCCCTTCTCACCTCAGTTTTAAATCTACTGCCTCTCAACTGATACAGTATTGGCAACATGAACAATTGCTCTCTCCTCTCTCAGATATTGGTTTGCATATTGTCTATTTTTCACGCCTTCATATAATTTGTTGTTTAGTAAATGCGCCATATCTTTCTTTCTCTTCCCCATCCCCTTTTTTTTAAATCAAGTTGCCACCACCTGCCCACCATTTTCTCCAGTAGGGGACAAGTTTTAGACAACGATGCCTTAAAACTCTGGAAGTCCTGTGCCGCTGACAGAGCAGTATCCCTGGGGAGTAGCACAGCCCCCGCCATCCCCACCCCCGGTCCCAAATTGTGGACATGGATTCATTTAAATATCCGGGGTCAGGAGGGGGGGGGGGGGGGCACATGGTTTCAAAGGGTGTGCAAGGGGCAGAAGATTGAAGATCTGGGAAGGGATGAAGCAGCGAGGTTTCTGGAGCACAAATGTTGTTTTTCTGGTCTTATTTGAGGAAGGATATGGCGGCATTGGAGGCAGTTCAGAGGGGGTTCACCAGATTGATTCCAGGGGTAAAAGGGTTGGCATATGAGGAGAGATTAAACAATTTTGGCTTGTACTCGCTGGAGTTTGGAAGGATGAAAGGGGACCTGATCGAGGTACATAAAAGTTTAAAAGGGATTGATAAGGTAAACGTAGACTAAATGTTTTCCCTTGTGGGGCAATCTAGAACAAGAGGTCACAGGTTAAAAGCAAATTTCTGTGGATGCTGGAATCTGAAACCAAAAGAGGAAATGCTAGAAAATCTCAGCAGGTCTGGTAGCATCTGTAAGGAGAGAAAATAGGTCACAGGTGCTGGTTGAGAGGCGATAGATTTAAAACTGAGACGAAGAGGAACTACTCACAGAGGGTGGTGAATTTGTGGAACTTGCTGCCCCATAACGCGGTGGGAGTCTGAATCGTTGAATGGTTTCAAGAAGGAGATAGATATATTTCTGATAGAAAACAGGTTAAAGGGATAAGGGGAAGGTGGATTTGAGACCAGGGAGAGATCAGCCATGATCTGATTGAATGGCGGAGCAGGCTCAAGAGGCTGAATTGCCTACTTTTGCTCCTAATTCCTATGTTTCTCATGTTTAGCAAGGTTACAGGAAAGAAAGTCTTGCTTTTACACAAGCCTTTTAGAACATCTCAAAGCACTTTACAGCCAGTGAAAACATTTTCGAAATGTAGTCAAGGTGATTGGCAGCAGCCAATTTGTACACAGCACGGATCTACAAACAGCGATGGTATTAGAGCCAGATAATCTAATTTAATAATGTTATTTACAAGATAAATATTAACAAGGATTCTGGAGAGAATTCCCTTATCCTCCTGTGCTATGGCTCTGGTTATATCCAGCTGAAGGGCTTTATTTTAACCCTTCAATGCAGTTGAATTTTAAGCACCCTCCAAAGTGGCCCAATGAGATGCTGAGTTGCATCTGAATAGGGTAACTAGGGTTGGGCAGTAAGTGCCACCCTAAACAGGGATGCTCACATCCTGCGAATTAAAAATCACCCCTGCCTGGCATTTAATGTTGTTTTCTGCTCTCTCCCACATTTAATAGGCTTGTAATCGGGGATGCGGTGGCATAGTGGTATTGTCACTGGACTAGTAGTCCAGAGAGCCAGAGCAAAATCTGGGGACCTGGGTTTGAATCCCACCACAGGCAGATGGCGGAATTTGAATTCAATAAAATATCTGGAATTAAAAATCTGATGATGATCATTGTCGATTGTTGTAAAAACCCATCTGGTTCACTAATGTCCTTTAGGGAAAGAAATCCGCCGTCCTTACCCGGTCTGGTCTACATTTGACTCCAGAGCCACAGCAATGTGGTTGACTCTCAACTGCCCTCTGAAATGGAGGGGAGTTAGGGACAGGCAATAAATGCTGACCCAGCCAGTGATGCTCTTGTCCCCAAAAGGAATTTTAAAAAATCCAATCTGCAACTGCTCCCAGCAAAAGGTAGACTCATTGGAATTTCTCAGGAAAGCCCAGCAACCTTCCCACCAATACTCCCTTGACACTTGAAAAAGTGTTTGGTCGTCTTGTTTAAAGAAATCTGCCCAGGGAAGGAAATCTGCCGTCCTTACCCGGTCTGGCCCACATGTGACTCCAAAGCCACAGCAATGTGGTTGACTCTCAACTGCCCCCTGGAATGGAGGGCAGTTAGGGATGGGCAACAGATGTTTAAATTTAATGTTTATTTATTAGTGTCACAAGTAGGCTTACATTAACACTGCAATGAAGTTTCTGTGAAAATCCCCTAGTTGCCACACTCCAGCGCCTGTTCGGGTACACTGAGGGCGAATTTAGCATGGCCAATGCACCTAACCAGCATGTCTTTCAGATTGTGGGAGGAAACTGCAGCATCCAGAAGAAACCCACGCAGACACTGAGAGAACGTGCAAACTCCACACAGACAGTGACCCGAGGCCAGAATCAAACCCGGGCCTCTGGTGTTGTGAGGCAGCAGTGCTAACCGCACTCCAAAGCCACAGCAATGTGGTTGACTCTCAACTACCCTCCAAGGGCAACTAAGGATGGGCAATAAATGCTGGCCCAGCCAGCGACGCCCACGTCCCACGAAGGAATAAATGTACATGCATCAGAAGAAATTCAAAGAAGGCTTGCCAGACTAACACCAGGAAAGGATGGGCTGTCCGAAGAGGAAAGGTTGGACAGGTTATGCTCATATCCACTGGAGTTTAGAAGAGCAAAAAGTGACTTGCTTGAAACATGTAAGATCCTGAGGTGTCTTGACAGGATGAATGTGGAGAGGATGTTTCCTCTTGTTGGGAGAATCTAAAACTAGGAGTCACTGTTCAAAGAAAAGCAGTCACCCATTTAAAGTGGAGATGAGGCAAAAATGTTCCCCTTAGTGGGCCGTGGAGTCTTTGGAGCTCTCTTCCTGAACAGACGGTCAAAGCAGAATGTTTGAATATTTTGACAGCAGAGGTGGATAGGTTCTTGGTGAGGAAGGGGGAGTGAAAGGTTATCAGAGGTGGGTGGGATACAAATTGGAGGTTGCTATCAGATCAGTCATGATCTTATTGGATGGCGGAGCAGGCTCGAGGGGCTGAATGGCCTACTCCCGCACTTTGTTCCTATGATAGTGGGCGTAGGTAAAAGAGCAGTAAAGGGCTTTGGAACATTGTGAAAGACATGGTACAAATGCAAGACTTTCTTTCTTTTAATAGTTAACTATGTATTATAATTTAATGAGTTTAAAGTGTGCTAGTGTATTAGTGGGGGCACGGTTGCACAGTGGTTAGCACTGCTGCCTCACAGGGTCAGGGACTCTGTTTCAATTCTGGCTTTGGGTCACTGTCTGTGGAGTTTGCACATTCTCCCTGTGCCTGCGTGGGTTTCCTCCAGGTGCTCCGGTTTCCTATCACATTCCAAAGACGTGCAGGTTAGGTTGATTGGCCATGCTAAATTGCCCCTTTGTGTCCAAAGATGTGTGGGTTAGATGGATTAGCCATGGTAAATGTGTGGGGGTAGTCTAGGTTAGATGGAGTAGCCATGGTAAATGTGTTGGGGTAGATTAGGTTAGATGGATTAACCATGGTAAATGTGTGGGTGTAGACTATGTTAGATGCATTAGCCATGGTAAGTGTGTGGGGTTAGTCTAGGTTAGATGGATTAGCCATGGTAAATATGTGGAATTGCAGGGATAGGATGGGGGAAAGGGCCTGGTAAGATGCTCTATCAGAGAGAGCTGGCGCAGATTCGATGGGCCAAATGGCCTCCTTCTGCACTGTAGGGATTCCTGAATTTGGATTCACCATGTGTGGGGTTAGTCTAGGTTAGATGGATAGCTTTCAGTGAGCGCAAGATGGGCGCTGTGTTATTTACCTTTGTTGAGAAAGAAAAGGAAGGATCTTTCACTAATGCGATTACTTTACTATGGCAGAGCATGAAATCCAGCCAGAATCACTGTCACCGCTTTTAAACATTCTCTGCTCTTTTGTCACATTCTGGTCGAGCTCATTAAAATATCCGTGCCTGCCGGACTCAGCCCGCAGTTATATTGTTTTAATTTTTGATTTTTCTTGGCTGCACACAGCCGCAAACCCTTTTTGCGAGCATGCCTGGGCGCGTGTAGCTGCCTCTGGCCTACAGCAGAGTCTGAGATGTCTCTGCCAGCGAGGGAGAGATGCAGAGAAAATGGGGAGATTGTCAGATAGAATCTAGTGTGTGTTGTTTGAAATGAATCTGTACGTGTCAGCCAGACATAAATTATACAGTTACTTGTCTGAAAATGGACCAGGCCGACTAAGGGTCCTGTGTTTTTGTTTTTTTTGTTCCCTCTTTCTACTTTCTCTCCTCTTCTCCATTCCTTCCACCTTTATTTCCGTGTCTCCTTGGTTTTCTCACTTTTCTTTCCCCTTTTTTTCATTCCTTTGCGATTTTACATGCTGCCTTCCTTCTTATTTGTATGTCGCACCCCTCCCTGTACTCAGTCCTTCCTTCCTTCCATTGTCTCTTTCACGCTATCCGCTCCCTATTCTTCATTTTCTCACACTAGTCTTAGTCAACCTGAGTTGCCAGATGAGCGTTTCGCCCCTGTTCCCGTTGCTCTTCTTAAGATCCTTATTTTCCATAAGTCTTCCTTCTCTCCAACCTCTTGGCCATGTGGCTTTTCCATCTTCCACTAAGTTCCATTTATTCTGTACCAATGCATTACATAGGATGTAAAGAAACTGACCACAAGCCGAACTGGTCCATGCCATGTTCCATACGAGCTTCCTTTCATCTGACTTCAACTCACCCTATCAGCATATTGTTCCATTCCTTTCTCACCATGTACTTGCCCAGCAACCCCTTAACTTGTCGCCTTAACCAGTCCATGTAATAGCAAGTTCCATATTCTCGCCAGCCACTATCCAAGAATAGGAGGCTGTCCTGAATTCCTTATGGATTTCATAGAATCCCTACGGTGCAGGAAGAGGCCCTTTGGCCCATTGTACTCGCACCAGAAACAAGCCCACTCAGGCCCTATTTACCTTATTAGTCCCCGTGACACGAAGGAGCAATTTAGCATGGTCAATCAATCCAATCTTCACATCTTTGGACACTAATGGGCAATTTAGCATGGCCAACCCATCTAACCTGCACATCTTTGGACTCTAAGGGGCAGTTTAGCATGGCCAATCCACCTTATGAGAAAAAGAGATAGAATAGTTCACCAAGATGTTGCCAGGTCTCGAGGGTGTTGGCGTCCAGTTCTGGTCGCCGCACTACCAGAAGGACGTGGAGGCGTTAGAGAGAGTGCAGAGAAGGTTTACCAGGATGTTGCCTGGTATGGAGGGTCTTAGCTATGAGGAGAGATTGGGTAAACTGGGGTTGTTCTCCCTGGAAAGACGGAGAATGAGGGGAGATCTAATAGAGGTGTACAAGATTATGAAGGGTATAGATAGGGTGAACAGTGGGAAACTTTTCCCCAGGTCGGAGGTGACGATCACGAGGGGTCACGGGCTCAAGCTGAGAGGGGCGAAGTATAACTCAGATATCAGAGGGACGTTTTTTACACAGAGGGTAGTGGGGGCCTGGAATGCGCTGCCAAGTAGGGTGGTGGAGGCAGGCACGCTGACATTGTTTAAGACTTACCTGGATAGTCACATGAGCAGCCTGGGAATGGAGGGATACAAACGATTGGTCTAGTTGGACCATGGAGCGGCACAGGCTTGGAGGGCCGAAGGGCCTGTTTCCTGTGCTGTACTGTTCTTTGTTCTTTGTTCTTTATGAGGAGAGGTTGAATAAACTAGGATTGTTTTCACTTGAAAGACAGAGGCTGAGGGGAAAGACAGACCATACAGAGGTCTACAAAATGATGAGAGGCATAGACTGGGTGGATAGTCAGAGGCTTTTCCCCCAGGATGGAAGTGCCAATTACAAGGGGGCACAGGTTCAAGGTGAGAAGGGGAAAGATGTATGGGGGAAGTTTTTCACGCAGAGAGTGGTGGGTGCCTGGAACGCGCTGCCAGAGGAGGCGGTGGAAGCAGGTACATTAGCAACATTTAAGAGGTATCTGGATGGGTCCATGAATAGGGAGGGAATAGAGGGATATGGTCCGAGTAAGGGCAGGTTTTCCTTTACTTTAGTTAGGTCATAATGATCGACACAGACTTGGAGGGCCGAAGGGCCTGTTCCTGTGCTGTACTTTTCTTTGTTCTTTGGACACTAAGGGGCAATTTAGCATTGTCAGTTCCCCTAACCTGCACATCTTTGGAGTAGGGAGAAAACCGGAGCACCCGGAGGAAATCCACGTAGACATGGGGAGAACATGCACACAGACAGACACCCAAGGCTGGAATTGAACCCGGGTCCCTGGCGCTGTGAGGCAGCAGTGTCGTCTCTTTGTTAAAGAGCATCTAATATTTATGAGCTCTTGTTTTGGACTCTCCCATGATTGGAAGCGTCAGCTCCATTTCCAACTCTATCAAACTCTTCATAATTTTAAAGACCCCTATTTGTTTTCTCCTGGAGAGAAGAGATGTTTCTCATCATGCAGATTTTTAATTTCAATTTGCTTTCAATACTCTCCTCCTGTACCTTTGTTTATTCTTTAGAAGAAAGATTTGCACTTATAAACCGCCTTAGGAAACCCCAAACTGCTTCCCAACCGATGGAGAGTCTAGTCACTTTTGTAATGTAGTTAATGCGGAAGTCAATCGGCACACAGGAAGATCCCACAAGGAGAAGTATGGCAATGATCACAGTTTGTCATGGTAGTTGAGGGATAAGTCCTGCCAGGACACTGGGGAACATTCCCTTACCCATGCTGAACTGGTGTCAGGGGATTTTGTTTGCATTCGCTTGAGAGGGCAGGCAGGATTTTGGTTTGACCGTTTGGAGTCTCATCTTCACGCACAAACGGGTGCTGGCAGACACCTGTAGACCCTTTAAACATATCTTATCTCACTTCAGAGAGTTCAGTATGAAATTTGGAATGATGGCACTCCAGCACAGTGTTGATACATTTCAATTGAGTTCCTATCTGCCTTCTCAGGCAGATGTCCAAGATCCCATCGCACTATTTTGAAGTCCAAAGATGTGTAGGTTATGTGGATTGGCCATGCTAAATTGTCCCTGAGTGTCCAAAGATGTGCAGGTTAGGTGGATTGGCCATGCTAAATTGCCCCTTAGTGTCCAAAGCTGTGTAGGTTAGGGGAATTGGCTGTGCTAGGTTGTCTCTTAGTGTCCAAAGATGTATAGGTTAGGGGAATTGACCATGCTAAATTGTTCCTTAGTGTCCAAAGGTGCACAGATTAAGTGGATTGGCCATGAAAAATGGAAGGGGTTAGGCGATAGGGTGGGAGGGGAGGGCCTGGTTGGGATGCTCTTTCGGAGAGTTGGTGCAGGCTCGATGGGCCAAATGGCCTCTTTCTGCACTGTAGGGATTCTAAGAGCAGGGGAGTTCTGCCACCCCAGGGTTAGGTTGATTGGCCAGGTTAAAAATTGCCCCTTAGAGTCCTGGGATGCGTAGGTTAAAGGGATTAGCGGGTAAAATATGTGGGGGTAGGGCCTGGGTGGGATTGTGGTCGGTGCAGACTCGATGGGCCGAATGGCCTCCTTCTGCACTGTAGGGTTTCTATGATTTCTATGATTTCTATGATTTCTATATATATATATATATATATTCCTCTACCAATATAGCTGAAGCAGGTCACCTGAGAATTGCCGCATTTCTGTTGGTGTGGGATCTTCCTGTGTGAAAATTGACTGTCTCCATCGCTAAAGTAGTGCCTACCCTTCAATAGTGACAAAAACAGAAAATGCTGGAAGATCTCAGCAGCTCTGACAGCCTCTGTGGAGAGAGAATCGAGCCAACGGATTACCTAGACTCAAAACATTGGCTCTATTCTCTCTCCACAGATGCTGTCAGATCTGCTGAGATTTTTCAGATTCCAGCATCCGCCTTTGCCCTCAGTTGTACTTCAATTGGCTGTAAAGCACTTGGGAACAACCCAAGATTGGGGGTAAAAAAAGATCTTTACAAATAGAAATGCTCGCCTTTCTTATTCCCTCCCTGTTTTGTATTATCCTGATCCTCTCCTCGTTTGACCAGTTTGCCTGTTCCTTCTCTATATGTGGAGATAAACCGGGATCTTGGGTTCATGTCACACTATCTGTAACTCCCACAACTTGCCTGGACTTGCAAAGTCTCACTGGCTGTCCTGTCTGGAGACAATACACATCTCTTTAACCTGTGCTTAATGCTCTCTCCACTCACATTGTCTGTACCTTTAAGACGTGATTAGCTGTAAAGACTCGCATTCCAATCATTATTCTGTAAATTGAGTTTGTGTCTTTATATGCCCTGTTTGTGAACAGAACTCCCACTCACCTGACGAAGGAGCAGCGCTCCAAAAGAACATAGAACATAGAACAGTACAGCACAGAACAGGCCCTTCGGCCCACGATGTTGTGCCGAGCTTTATCTGAAAGCTAGTGGCTTTTGCTACCAAATAAACCTGTTGGACTTTAACCTGGTGTTGTTAGACTCCTTACCTTCTCTATATCCCAGAGAATTGTTTAAGGAATTACTTGGCAAAGTTTTTTTTCTCTCTCTCCCTCTCTCTCTCTTTCTCCCTCCACTCCTTGACGGTACACACTTGGACAGCCTGACCCCTCCGATCATGCCACTGTTTTGTCTCGGGCAACTTTTTTTCTAAAAGGCAAGGCGTTGAGCCGAAGTGACAAGCCTGCCATGAATGTTCCGAATGATCTTGCCAGGCAACCTAGCGTACATGATACCTCCAGACTCCTGCAGCCCATTCTGGGGAATTAAGTTCAAAGTTGACGTTAATGTTACGAGCAAATGTCACAAAGACTCATCGCCCCGTTTCTGCATTTCCCAGAACTTATTTATTCATACGGAGTTCATATTTAGAAGCAGACCAACTCTCAGCATTGGACTGCCTAACGCACAGGAGTTACCCATCCAGCTTACGGCTGAGTATGAACACATTTTTTTCAATTTGTTGTGTTTGCTTATTTATCCCCCCTTCAATGTTTTTTTATTTACAGGAGGCACAAATAGACGATTGTGTTTCCCAGAAAATGTAACAGCGGTGTGCAACATCTAAAGAAAATGTTGCACGTTTTGTAACAGTGTGTAAATCTTCCCCGTTGATTTGATAAGTGATAGTTTGGCCACATCAGAAACGCCTTTGACTATATGTGCGACAATTTATCTTAAACTTAAAAAGCTTGCTAAAGTGTCTTGTATTTTTTTCCCCCAACCCCGCTTGTTTGAAATTTAAACGCTTGAGAATTGTTCTTGGATCCAAACGCTATTTAATTGTGGCCCTTTTAGTTGATTAGTCTTGACATGCTAATGTTTATTCCATTGATGGGACAAATATAAAATAATCGCAGCAAGAAAAGGTGGGTTTAGATTATTATTATTTTAAAATGATCTGGGGCAAGATTTTTTTTGGAAGGGTGTGTCAGGTGTTACTCTGTAATCCCAAAAAAGATGCCTTGAAGCTCCGTCTCTGTAGTTCTGAAGATCTGCTTCAAGTTTAATCCCAAATATTAATATAGCGGATGGATCAGAACTTTACAACACAGTCGGGGTCGGAATTTTATAAAGGGGTCAGATCAATGTGTAACTGGGCGTACTTGTAAAAAAAAGATATATTGTAGATTTGCTTATTGGTTTTTTTGATAATCCTATATCAAAGTTTGTCCAGGGAGGGAAATGGTTTTGGACTATGAAGGTTGGATTTAAAATTATTTTGAGGGGGAGTCAATTTTTGTTTGATTTACGGGTGAAGCAGAGTTTAAATTATTCTGCAGGTTAATATGATTGCTATTTTTGGGATCGATTCAGGGCATGTTTTAATGGTGGTTGCGCAGAAATTGTTGTTAATAATTTGTCTTACGATATGGCTCCTGGTCTCTGAAGCATCTGCAAATGATTATATTTTAGAATATTTAACACATAGTGCACTTTCAGAGGTGTTATTTCTAATCGAGGTGTAGCAACGTGAATGTGGCAGGTGTGATGTAATATTTGGTTAACATTTTTCTGTGAATATGTATATGTATGTATTTAAAATGAGTTGTAACGGTTTCAGCATAACCAATTTTGTTGTATTATTATAATGGACAGGTTGGTTAGCATGTGAAGTAGCCTGTCTCAATTTCCCTGCATAGCCTGGTGATGCTGTACCCCTTATTGATAATCATTGAATCTTACAGTGCAGAAAGAGGCCGTTCAGCCCATGGAGTCCTGGTTAGCACTGCTGCCTCATAGTGCCAGGGGCCCGGGTTCAATTCCAGCCTCGGTCACTGTCTGTGTGCAGTTTGCACTCTCTCCCCGTATCTGCATGGGTTTCCTCCGGGTGCTCCGGTTTCCTCCCACACTTCAGGTTTAATCCTAAATATTAAGATAGCGGATGGATCAGAATTTTACAACACAGTCAGGGTTGGAATTTTATAAAGGGGTCAGATTAATGTGTAGCTGGGTGTACCACCTCCCACACACAGCGTAAATATGTGGGGTTATGGGAATAATGCCTGGGTGGGATTGTGGTCGGTGCAGGCTACATGGGCCGAATGGCCTCCTTTCGCACTGTAGATTCTATTCTATGACTCTGCACCGACCACAATCCCACCCAGGCCCTATCCCCATAACCCCATGCATTTACCCTATCCTCATAATCCCATGCAGTCCCCCTGACACTAAGGAACAATTTAGCATGGCCAATCCACCTAACATCTTTGGACTGTGGGAGGAAACTGGAGCACCCGGAGGAAACCCACGCAGACACGGGGGAGAATGTGCAAACTCCACGCAGACAGTGACTCAAGCCGGAAATCGAACCCGGGTCCCTGGCGCTGTGAGGCAGTAGTGCTAACCACTGTGCCAACGTTCTCCAACAGAGAAATGGGCCATTCGAGTTGACCAGTCAAGACCAGCCTTACCTTTTTTTTGCTCTACATGAGCCTCCTCACACTATTCAATCTAACACAGTCAGCATTTTGTTCTAGGCTATTCTGGGTCCAAAGCTTACAAATGGAGAAGATGAGGGTATGGCATAGGTGCGGTTAAAGCACAAACATAAGTCAATCAGCTGTTTTTAGAATTACAAGGGGTTTTGATAAACTGGCGGGAGGCTAGGTAAGCAGAGGATACGGATTTACTGTAAATGGTAAAACTAGGGGTGGATGCTTTATTTTTCACACAGCGAGTTTCTGATCTGGAGTACACTGCCTGAAAGGATGTGGAAGCAACGATTCAATAGTAACCCTCAGAAGCAAGATTAGATCTATTCTTGAAAAGGGAAAACAAAAACTGTCGCAGGGCTATGGGGAAAGGGCAAGGGGAGTGAGCCAAATTGGATAGTAGTTCGAAGATGATGGGCAGAATGGCCTCTTTCTGCATTGCAAGATTGTGTGATCTTATCTTTGGGGCGTGTCTGCGTGGGTTTCCTGCAGGTGCTCCGTTTTTCTCCCACAGTCTGAAAGACGTGCTGCTTGGGTGCATTGACCCGAACAGGCGTCGGAGTGGGGTGACTAGGAGAATTTCACAGTTACTTCATTGCAGTGTTAATGTAAGCCTTACTTGTGACTAATAAATAAACTTTACATATGGAGCAGCACAGTGGCACAGTGGTTAGCACTGCTGCCTGACAGCGCCAGGGACCCAGGTTCGATTCTCGGCTTGGGTCACTGTCTGTGTGGAGTTTGCACATTCTCCCCTGCGTGATTTCCTCCGGGTGCTCTGAATTTGGACTCCGCAGTCCAAAAATGTGCAGGTTAGGTGCATTGGCCATGCTAAATTCTCCCTCAGTGTACCTGAACAGGCGTTGGAGTGTGGCGACCAGAAGATTTTCACAATAACTACATTGCAGTGTTAATGTGAGCCTACTTGTGACTAATAAATAAACTTTAATAATTCAGGGTTGTCTTGTTAGATAGTCAGGAAGACTCTCCTAACTTATCTGCAGCCTGGAATTCCCTTGTTAAACCTGTCTGCCATCCCTCATTTCAAACACACCTTAAAACCCAACTCCTCTGCACCTTTCGAATACACTTTGCACCTTCAATTCCATGACCAAGCTTTTGGTCATTTGTCTTATTATTGCCTTCTGTAGCTCGGTGCTATATAATGCCCTTGTGTGTGGCATTTTAATCCCATTAAGGGTGCTATGTAGGTGCATATTGTTGTTGTATTATGCCTCTTGTTCTCATTCTGTCAGGGCAGCTAGGCAGCGGCAGTCGTATTTTAAAATTGAAACAGTATGGACAGTGTGCAACTGTACCCAAGATGGCATTGTATTTCGTAATCTCGCCGCGATAGGTCACAGGATGGCTTAAGGAAGACAGAAAAAATGATGTTGCACTGGTACACCCGGAGCACTGGGGGCAGGGCACATTGTGGGGCCAGAGGAGAGAGAGAGCTACAACCTACATCTTGCAGTCCTATAGCTTGGTACGAGAGTGCTTGAGATGGACGTGGAATGAAATCGCGGTGTACTTTCCCTTCCCCAGTGTTAACATCTCTGTCCTTGAAGATCACCAGGGAAACTGAAGAGGTGCTCTGTTGTGTCCTTGGACGATTGGTAAGATAGGGGCTTGTTTCTGTAACGGACTCGGGTTTCTGGTTTTAATATGAGGGGGGGCCGGGTGTGGACTGGAGGGAGGGAGGGAGCGAGAGAGAAAGAAAAATCAAGAGTGACTGGGTGGTGACATAGCTTGGGCAGCACGGTGTGCAACTGTCTCTAAGGTGGCTTGTATTTCGTAATCTCAATGGTGGAGCAATGGTTAGCACTGCTGCCTCACGGTGCCAGGGACCTGAGTTCGATTCCTGGCTTAGGTTTGTGTGGAGTCTGCACGTTCTCCCCCGTGTCTGCGTGGGTTTCGTCCGGGTGCTCCGGTTTCCTCTCACAGTCCGAAAGACGTGCTGGTTAGGTGCTAGATTCTCCCTCGGTGCACCGTGAGCAGGCGCCGGAGTGTGGCGACTAGGGGGCTTTTCACAGTAACTTCTTTGAGGTGTTAATGTCAGCCGACCTGTGACACGAATAAATCAAAACTAAAGCATTGTCTGCAGCCTCAGAATGGGACAAATGGGTGCCATCTTACCCAAGCACCGGGCTAGTGCAGGCGAGGGTCCTTAGCTGAAGGAAAATATATTCCTGGAATTGCTGCCAAGGCTTTCCGGGGTGGAGGGAGGGGGGGAATTGGCAGAACATCTGGAAAAATTGTCTGAGTGGCTAGAAGTCTCTATCTTGCTTCTAAGGGACTTGCAGTCACTGATTCTAATGTCTCCCTCTTATATTCGGTGTCAATTTGAGTAGGATTATGCGCCAGGGAAGTGCCTTGAGATATTTCACAGCGTTAACCATGCTTTATACATGCAGTGTACTGTTTCCGTCAATCTCCTATTGAAGCTACAACATGGAAACCTCTGCGTAAAATCGGTTCCAGGCATTTGGAAAAATAATGGCACATACCCTTCCATCTAGTCTGGCACTCCACCGCAGTAGTTGAGGGTGTGCTGCACTCTTGGAGGGATTCAATTTCAGATGGGACATTCATAGAATCATAGAAACCCAACAGTGCAGAAGGAAGCCAGTCGGCCCATCGAGCCCAGACCGACAACAATCCCATCCAGGCCCTATCCCCATAACCCCACTTATTTCCCCTGTTAATCCCCCTGACACTAAGGAGCAATTTAAAGTTTTATTTATTACTCACAAATAGGCTTACATTTACACTGCAATGAAGTTACTGTGAAAATCCCCTGGTCGCCTCACTCCGGTGCCTGTTTGGGTACATTGAGCGGCAATTTAGCACGGCCAATGCACCTAACCAGCACATTTTTCAGACTGTGGGAGGAAACCGGAGCACCCGGAGGAAACCCACGCAGTCACAGGGAGAAGGTGCAAACTCCACACAGAAGTGACCCAAGCTGGGAATCGAACCCGGGTCCCTGGCACTGTGAGGCAGCAGTGCTAACCACTGTGCCACTGTGCCGCCCCCGTGAGGCCCCAGTCAGACGGCAGATAAAAGAACCCATGGCAATAATTTGAAGAAGGGCAGGGGAGTTCTCCCGGGGGACCAGGCCAGGCCAATATTTACCTCTTAACCAAGATCATAAAAGCAGATTATTTGGACGTTACTGCATTGCAGCCTGTGGGACCTTTGTAGTTTGTATTTTTGGTTGCCTGCATTTCCTACATTGCAATTGCTTATTAGTGTCACAAGCTGGCTTACATTAACGCTGCAATTAAGTTACTATGAAAATCCTCCAGTCGCCACACTCCGGCGGCTGTTCGGGTACACTGAGGGAGAATTTAGCATGGCCAATGCACTGTTATCAAACAGCACATCCTGTCAAAGCTTTTCATCTTGCACTCATCAGGACAGATGCATGAATACCAAATTTCAAAGGGAGCAACAATTTATACTGTGTTAGAAAAGCCTGCCGATTGGTTGAAAAGTTGACTTTAATTGCTGGAGGTTTTGACACAGAATGTACCAGGAAACTATCACCCCCAAGCATTTGTTTAATTAAAAAAAAAAGTGCAATGCTTGGACATGTTCCTTCTGTATGCAGAGGACAGGCCCTGTGAATGAATATCTAGGAGCGCGAGTAAGCCAATTGTAAGCCCAACTGCTCCTTTGAAATTGGTTGTTAGTGTAATTCATAGCACACTTCGGGTTGTTCAGAAAGTGCTGTCCAATCATGGAATCACATCTAATATTGGACATGGGCCGAATGACCTCCTTCTGCACGTAGGGATTCTATAATTCTGTGATTCTATGATTATATTCTGAGTATTGCAAGCGCGGGCTGGGTGAGTATAGATAGTACTTTGCCGATTGGGAACAGCCGAAGGGATGTGCTGTTTGATATGTTCTGACAATAGTCAGGATGTACGTCCTACATATCTGGCATGGCATTGGCACTGAAATTCCTATACCACAATACATAGTATTGTGGGTTTTGGCTTGGTGGCAGAAGCCTGTTGATGGTGACTATCACTTGTGTTGCTACAGCACAGTGGCACTGTGTAACAGCTAGCACAATGACACAGTGGTTAGCACCGTTGCCTCACAGTGCCAGAGACCCGGGTTCAATTCTGGCCTCGGGGTGACTGTGTGGAGTTTGCACATTCTCCCTGTGTCTGCGTGGGTTTCCTCCAGGTGCCCTGGTTTCCTCCCACAGTCCAAAGATTAGGTTGATTGGCCGTGCTAAATTGACCCTTAGTGTCAGGGGATTAGCAGGGTAAATATGTGGGGTTACGGGGATAGGGCTGGGTGGGATTGTTGTCGGTGCAGACTCGATGGGCCGAATGGCCTCCTTCTGCACTGTAGGGATTCTATGATTCCAAGATGAATTGTTGCTCATTTTTTGTGACCCCTTACCCTTTCAAGATAATTTAGGCCTAAGCTCACAGCTTTTGGACCTGGACAGTGTCCAGTCTACCTCAAATTGCCCCAAAAGGGAATGCTATCTCAAAAATATAAGTAACAAACAAAGTTTGTTGTTTCTTGCTATGCAGTAGCAACGCAAGTGTTATTTTTCACTAACGGGATGCTACCATCAAGCCGAAAAGATGTTTTGCCGACCGCACAAATGAGTAATGCAATGTATGAATTTCAGTGCCAGTGTGACCCTAAGCACTTAGGCCATATATCCCAACGACTGATGGATCATAACAAATAGCACACCCCTTTGGCTGTTTGTAATATGCAGAGTACTGACAATACATAACCAGCCCCTGCTGGTAAAACTCAGAATATAATGCCTAACATTAAATGTGATTCCACAATTGGACAGCACTTGTCGAATAATCCCGGGTGTGCTAATAACTACACTAACAGCCAGTTCTAGATTGTCAGTCGGGCTCACAATGTGGCTCCCTTAACGTTTGTCAGAAGTCTTGTATATTCATACGCAGGGATCTGTCCTCTGCAGGCAAAAGAAACATGTCCAAGCATTGCGCTTTCTTTTGAATTAAACAAAAATGTGGGGACAATCATTCCCTGGTGCATTCTCCATGCCAATGCCTCAACTGATTTGCCAACCAATCAGCACCCTTTTCTAATGCAGTATAGATTATTCTTCCTTTTTAAATTTGGCATTCTTGCGTCTGTCCTGGTGAGTCCAAGATGGAAAACTTCGACTGCATGTCTCTTTTTCAGCAATACTTAAGTTCAGTATGTGCTGTTTTGGCATTAGAGTCAATATAGAATCCCTTGACTTGATGGGCCGAATGGTCTCCTTCACTGACTCTCCGATAGGGCATCTTACCCAGGCCCATCCCCGCCCCATTCCCTTAACACCACATATTTATCCTGCTAATCCCCTTAACCTTGGGGCACTAAGGGGCAATTTAGCATGTTCAATCCACCTAACCTACAAATCTTTGCACACTAAGGGGCAATTTAGCATGGCCAATCCACCTAACTGGCACATCTTGGGACACTAAGGGCGATTTAGAATGGCCAATCCACCTAACCCGCATATCTTTGGACTGTGGGAGGAAACCGGAGCACCCGGAGGAAACCCACGCAGACATGGGGAGAATGTACAAACTCCACACAGACAGTGACCTAAGGCCGGGATTGAACCCAGGTCCCTGGCATTGTGAGGCAGCAGTGCTAGCCACTGTGTCGCTATGTCGCTGTCTTAGTGGAAGACATAGGATATTTAAGGGAAAGTCAGATAAATAGTTGAGAGAGCAAGAAATAAGTTTAAGTTTATTTATTAGTGTCACAAGTAGGCTTACATTAACACTGCAATGAAGTTATTGTGAAAATCCCCTAGTCGCCACACTCCAGTGCCTGTTCGGGTACACTGAGGGAGAATTTAGCATGGCCAATGCACCTAACCAGCACGTCTTTCAGACTGTGGGAGGAAACCGGAGCACCCGGAGGAAACCCACGCAGACACGGGGAGAACGTGCAGACTCCACACAGACAGTGACCCAAGCCAGGAATCGAACCCGGGTCCCTGGCGCTGTGAGGCAGCATTGCTTGCCACTGTGCCGCCCCGACCATAGGCGGATATGTTGATGGGGTGAAGATAAACGAAGATGGGAGGAAGCTCGTGTAACGCTTAAACAACAGTTTAGATCCATTGGATTGAATGACCTATGTCTGTCCTGTGCGATTCCATGCAATATTCAATTAACTGTTGTCCTCTGTTTGTTATTCAACATAATTTGTAAATGGAATATTTTGCTTCTCTTCATCCTGCCTGAAGGTGTTGACTCAGTGCAGTCCCAGATGTGCCTTGGGCTCTCCAGTAGCTCTCTCCACAGGAGGTTAACAAGCATTGCCAGTGGGCCTCATGTTTATGTGGGGAGGGGGAAGGGAGGACTGGTGGCATAGCAGCTGAGCCCAAATCCACTCACCCAATATCCACATCTATGAGCTTTCCTACATTGGTCAAAATAATAATCATTGAATCCCTACAGTGCAGAAGGAGGCCATTCGGCCCATTGAGTCTGCATAGACCACAATCCCACCCAGGCCCTATTCCCATGATCCCTCATATTTACCCTGCTAATCCCCCAACACTATGGGTCAATTTAGCATAGCCAATCAACCTAACCTGCACATCTTTGGACTGTGGGAGGAAACCGGAGGAAACCCATGCAGACACGGGGAGAACGTGCAGACTCCCACACAGACAGTCACCTGAATATTCTGTAGCAGAAAAAATTCATGCTTAGTCTAGGCAACCTGCCTTTTAATGATATATCTTAGCCCCAGTACCATTCTGGTGCATCTACAGAGTAGCTGTAGTTTAAAGTTTATTTATTAGAAAGTGCAGACTCTGTATGGACAGTGACCCGAGGCTGGAATTGAACCTGGGTCTCTGGTGCTGTGAGGCAGCAGTGCTAACCACTGTGCCACCTGAATAGTCGCACTTAATATAGAAAATCTGAAATCATCCCATTGTCTTGAAGTGCTTCATTAATTGAACCAATTTTTGGAAGAGACTGACTTTAGTCTTTCTTTTCTTTAACTGATCTTTTTATTTCCTTCAATAATTTTCACCTCTCCCAGCAGGTTGCATGGTTGGTGGACCGGTAGAGTTGGAGAGGGTGGGGGTGGGGTGAGGGGTGACTGTTATAGATTTTTGCCCCCTGACACCATGGCCAGAATCCTCTGGTTTTGCACACCCCACCACCACTGCCAGCGGGAACGGGCAATTTGGCACTCAGCTGGATCTCTGTTCACCTCAGCGGGACTGGAGAATCCCAGCCACGGGCGAGGCTGAGAATTAGTGGCAGCGCGGTGGCACAGTGGTTAGCACTCTTGACTCACGTTCGATTCTGGCCTCGGGTGGCTGTCCTGTGTGGAGTCCACACGTTCTCCCCCGTGTCTGCGTGGGTTTCCTCCAGGCGCTCCGGTTCCCTCCCGCACTCCAAAGATGTGCAGGTTAGGTGGATCAGCCGTGCTGAATTGTCCCTTACTGTGTGAGGATTAGTAGGGGAGACACATGGGATTATGGGGATATGGCTTGAGTGGGATTGTTGTCGGTGCAGGCTTGATGGGCCGAATTGCCTCTTTCTGCACTGTAGGGATTCTGTGGGCGGGATTTTAAGACCTCGCTCTTGCGAGACCAGAAATTCCCGTCCGAGGTCAACAGAGATTACCGTTGTCGGACCCTCGCCCGCTCCAATTCTGTGGCGGGCAAGGTTATAGAGTTCTGGCCTACGATTCTAATTCCGGGCTGATCGAATTTGCTGGATGGACCTTCTGATGGTGTTTTCCAGTCCATCTTTTTTTTGTATGTTTATGGCATGATAGTAACAAGGTGCCTCAGGAAAGACACTGTGCTGTGCTTGGGTTACTGGACTGGTAATCCAAAGATCAGGACTTGTACTCCAGGGAATGTGAGCTCCATCTCTTCACAGTTTGGGAATTGCAGCGTGGGCAAAAGCTGACATTTCACAACAGAAGTAACCGCAACGCTGTGCAGTCGTCCGAAAAAACAGAACTGGTTCACCAACATCCATTTGGGAAGGAAATCTGTTGTCCTTTCCTGGGCTTGTTGGCCTTTCTGTGAATCCAATCTCACACAAAGGTGAACGCTGCAAACTTTATTTTAGATTCATAAAATCCCTACAGTGCAGAAGGAGGCCATTCAGCCCATTAAGTCTGCACTGACTCACCTGAGGCAGGAATCGAACCCAGGTCCCTGGAGCTGTGAGACAGCAGTGCTGACCTCTGTGCCGTCTATCTGTAAGAAGATGATGGTATAAAGCCTTCTTGAACTGTGGCAGTCTATTTGGTGAAAGTGCTCCCAGGGTGGTGTTAGGGAGAGAATCATCAGTTTCTTTGACCTAGTGACAATGAAGGAATGGTGCTATATGTCGCAATATATGTCTGCAAGGCGGCACAGTGGTTAGCACTGCTGCCTCACAGCACCAGGAACCTGGGTTCGATTCCGGTTTTGGGTCACTGTGTGGAGTTTGTACCTTCTTTTGTGTGTAGTTTTGGTCTCCTTTTCTGAGGAAGGATGTTCTTGCTCCCAAGGGAGTGCAGCGAAGGTTTATCAGGCTGATTCCGGGGATGGTGGGACTGATGTATGAGGAGAGATTGACTAGGTTAGGATTGTTTTCGCTGGAGTTCAGACAAATGATGGGGGGAATCTCATAGAGACTTATAAAATTCTAACAGGACTAGACAGGACGGATGCGGGGAGGATGTTCCCGATGGTGGAGGAATCCAGAACCAGGGGTCACAGTCTGAGGATTCGGGGTAGACCATTTAGGACGGAGGTGAGGAGACATTTCTTCACCCAAAGAGTGGTGAGCCTGTGGAATTCATTACCACAGGAAGTAGTTGATGCCAAAAACATTGAATGTATTCAAGAGGCGGCTGGATATAGCACTTGGGGCAAATGGGATCAAAGGTTATGGGGAGAAAGCAGGATTAAACTATTGACTTGGATGATCAGCCCATGATCGCAATGAATGGCAGAGCAGGCTTGAAGGGTCAAATGGCCTCCTCTTGCTCCTATCTTCTATGTTTCTATGTTCTCCTGTGTCTGCGTGGGTTTCCTCCGGGTGCTCCAGTTTCCTACCACACTCTAAAAATGTGCGGGTTAGGTGGATTGGCCATGCCAAATTGCCCCCTAGTGTCAGGGGGACAAGCAGGGTAAAGACTTGGGGTTACATGGATAAGGCCTGGGTTGGATTGTGGTCGGCACAGGCTCGATGGGCCGAATGACCTCCTTCTGCACCGTAGGGATTCTGTGATTCTATTCTATGATTCTAAGTCAGGATGGTGTGTGGTTGGGAGGCAGGTTTCGGTGCTAATGATGTTCCTATTAACCTGATGCCCTTCTAGTCGGTAGAGATTGTGTGTTTGGAAGCGTATTAGCATTCAAATAGTACAACCTTTAAAATTCTACAGCCTTTGTTTTATGTCTCATTGGAAAGTAAAACATTAAAATAATTCAACACTTCTCACTCAACACTTCCCTTGAACATCAGTCTAGATTACTTGCCGAAGTCTTGGAGTAGATCTCTGAATCTTGATCCCAATTAAACGGTGGTAATTGACAACATGCTCGAGAGCTTTATAATCCTGGATTTATTTTTTATTCATTCGTGGCACACAGGTTTCACTGGCTGGGTCAGCATTTATTGCCCATCCCTAGTTGCCCTGGAAGTGAGAGGCTTACTGGGCCATTTCAGAGGTCAGTTCTGAGTCAAAAGAGAAAATGCTGGAAAATCTCAGCAGGTCTGGCAGCATCGGTGAGGAGAGAAAAGAGCTGACGTTTCGAGTTCTGATGACCCTTTGTCAAAACTAAAAGGCATAGAAAGTGGGAGATATTTATACTGCAGGGGGAGGGAATGAAAGATGAGTCATAGCCACAGAAACAAGGGGAAAGGCTGCTAATGGCAGCCCATAGAGAGAATAGAAGACTAGGCACATTACAGCCCCCTGGTCTGAACATCGAATTCAGATAATTAGCTCTACCCCACCTCGATCTCTTTGGTTTCATTATTTAATTTTTAACTGTTCTCAACCTTTTATTTCTTTATCTTCTTTCTTTATTTCTCTTCCCCCCTCCATTCTTTCCCACTATCTTATCCCCCTTTCCTTACTCTTTCTCCCCTTTTGCTTCCCCTTTCCCCCTTTTTCTCAATTTTACCTCTCTCCGACCCATCTCTCCCCTCCCCCCACATCTTCATCTGTCACAGCTCACCCTCTGATTTCAGCTTCTCTGCCGTTTGGCCATTCACACCTTCTATTCTCTTTATGGGCTGCCATTAGCAGCCTTTCCCCTTGTTTCTGTGGCTATGAATCATCTTTCGTTCCCTCCCCCTGCAGTATAAATATCTCCCACTTTCTAGGCCTTTTAGCTTTGACAAAGGGTCATCTGGACTCGAAACGTCAGCTCTTTCTCTCCTTACAGATGCTGCCAGACCTGCTGAGATTTTCCAGCATTTTCTCTTTTGGCTTCAGATTCCAGCACCTGCAGTAATTTGCTTTTACCCAGTTGAGAGTCAACCACATTGCTGTGGCTCCAGAGTCACATGCAGGCCAGACCCAGCTAAGAATGGCAGATTTCCTTCCCTAAAGGAACCAGATAGGTTTTTCCAACAATTGGTTTCATGGTCAACAGTAATTCCAGATTTTTTTTATTGAATTCAAATTCCACCATCTGCTGTGGTGGGATTTTTGAACCTGGGTCCCCAGAACATTAGCTGAGTTTCTGGATTATAATACATGATAAGTAATGCACTGTTTGTTCTGCCATAATGCATGGATAACTCTCATCGTTTTATTATTTATTATTAGAAGCCTTACATTTACACATGCAATGAAGATACTGTGAAAATCCCCTAGTTGCCACACTCCGGCGCCTGTTTGGGTACGCTGAGGGAGAATTTAGCACGGCCAATGCACCTGACTGACACGTCTTTCAGACCGTGGGAGAAAACCGGAGCACCTGGAGGAAACCCATGCAGACACGGGGAGAATGTGCAAACTCCGCACAGACAGTGACCCAAGCCGGGAATCGAACCCAGGTCCTTGGCGCTATGAGGCAGCAGTGCTAACCACTGTGCCACCGTGCTGCCCATGACCAAATAACAAGATTATATTTGTAGAACATCTGCTTGAGACAGCAGCAAAAGGTTGGGACAGGAATTTTACCCCCTTTCATCTCCCATGTGGGGGGTGGGTATCACTGGTAAGGGTATGCGTGCTACTCAGCCTGATTGCCCATGATTTGATTGGATCTGATTTGAGAGTTGCAGGTGGCAACGAGTAGAATAGAAGCAAGGCCAGATGAGAAGCTATCAATGTGCTGTGTGTTCCTAAGATCTTTCTGGCAAAAATTGCTGTTGTAGATATGAAGGTAGAGAGATCAATGACTTGCATTTTCACTGTGGCTTTGACAAGCAAAATAGCCCAAGCTACCACCTCAAAGCAGCAAGAATCAGACAAAAAATTGACACTGAGCCACATCAACATATTTTAGGAAAGATCTCCAAAGATGTGCAGATTAGGGTGGATTGGCCATAATAAATTGTCCCTTAGTGTCTAAAGATGTGCAGATTAGGTGGATTGGCCATGCTAAATTGCCCTTTGGTGTCCAAAGATGTGCAGGTTAGGTGGATTGGTCATGCTAAATTGCCCCTTAGTGTCCAAAGATGTGCAGGTTAGGTGGATTGGCCATGCTAAATTGCCCTTTGGTGTCCAAAGATGTGTGGGTTCAGTGGATTGGCCATGCTAAATTTTCCTTTAGTGTCCAAAAATGTGCCGGTCAGATGGATTGGCCATGCTAAATTGCCCCCTTAGTGTCCAAAGATATGTCGGTTAGGTGGATTGGCCATGCTAAATTGCTCCTTAGTGTTAGGGGGTTAGCAGGATAAATACAATGGGGTTAGGGGGATAGGGTGGGATTGTTGTTGGTTCAGGCTGGATGGCTGAATAGCCTCCTTTTGCACTGTAGGGATTCTTATGGTTAGAAAGATAGATTTTAAGGAGTGTCTCAAGGATAGCGAGGGAGGCAAAGAGGTTAAGTGAGAGAATTTGAAAACTTAGGACCTTGCTAGCTGAAGGCATGGTGTCCAATGGTTAAGTGGTGAGAATGGTTAAGAGGCACAGGAGACCAGACTGGGGGGAGTGTAAAGATCCCAGAAGGTTGTAGGTCTGGCGAAAGTTATATAGGATAGGATGAGACCATGCAGTAATTTGAGCAGAAGGATGAGATTTAATCGCACTTCCACCACATGGACTGCAGTGATTCAAGATGGCTGCTCTCCACCACCTTCTAAAGGGGAAATAGGGATGAGCAATAAATGCTGGCCTAGCCAGAAACACTGACTCCAATAAAGAATGGGAAAAGAAAGGATCTTTGAAGTGTTGTCAATATAATTACATATATTTTGGCTTAGTTTTCATATTGTACACTGTGATTTGGGGGCGGCACAGTGGCGCAGTGTTTAACACTGCTGCCTCACAACGCCAGGGACCTGGGTCGATTCCCGACTTGGGCCATTGTCCATGCGGAGATATTTTGGAGCGGCACGGTGGCACAGTGGTCAGCATTGCTGCCTCACAGCTCCAGGAACCTGGGTTTGATTCGCGGCTTAGATTGCTGCCTGTGTGGGTTTGCACATTCTCCCCGTGTCTGCGTGGGTTTCCTCCGGGTGCTCCGGTTTCCTCCCACAGTCCAAAGATGTGCAGGTTAGGTTGGTTGGCCATGCTAAATTGCCCTTTAGTGTCCCAGGATGCGTAGGTTAGAGGGATTAATGGGATAAATATGTGGAGTTACGGGAATAAGGCCTGAGTGTGATTGTTGTCAGTGCAGACTTGATGGGCCGAATGGCCTTCTATTACATTGCAGGGTTTCTATGATGGTGGAATCTGAAACCAAAAGAGAAAATGCTGGAAGATGCTGTCAGACCTGCTGAGATTTTCCAGCATTTTCTCTTTTGATTCCAAGGTCCAAAGCTGGGAGAGGTGGGAGTACTGATTCAGGGCAACAATATGGAACAGAACGTCAGACAAGAAAATGTTTGAAGCCACGCTCAGAAGGTACAGGGGCCATGGGTGAAGGGGACTTGCTCAGACTGCATGGAGGATGGAGATGTAAGGCGGAAATTAGGAATTTTGAGATAGGCAGGGCCAGAAGTGGTATGACAGCGGTAGAATAAAATGGTTATGGACTTGAGGAGGGATACAGCTTGTGGTTGGACAGTTCAGTAAAGCCCAACACCAATTATCCTGAAATAGCAAATAGAGATGTTGACAGATTCACGACCAGGGGTTTTGATTCTGTACATCTGGGTGGTATCGCACAGGGGAAGCTTTAAATAGCGAAGGGGAGGATTTCAAGAAAAGGGTCCTGCTTTCAGATTAGGAGCAGTAAGCCATTCAGCCCCTCCAGCTTTCTCCACCACGGCTCATTAAGCCACTTCGTCAAATTATAGGCTGCTTCAGAGACTGAACTATGCCCTCCCCTCCCGCCCTCCAACCCCCATCCACCACCCCATCTCATAGAAGAATCATAGAATCCCTACGGTGCAGAAGGAGGCCATTTGGTCCATCGAGTCTGCACCGACCACAATCCCACCCAAGCCCTCTTCCCGTAACCACACGTATTTACCCTGTTAATCCCTTGACATTAGGGTCAATTTAGCACGGCCAATCAACCTAACCTGCACATCTTTGGTCTGTGGGAGGAAACCGGAGCACCCGGAGGAAACCCAAACAGACAAGGGGAGAATGTACAAACTCCACACAGACAAAGACCGGAATTGAACCCGGGTCCCTGGCGCTGTGAGACAGCAGTGCTAACCACTGTGCCGCCTGTCTTGCCACAATGCCTCTTGTCTGAACTTGTCTTGTCTGTGGCATTGCTGTGGGCAGCATGCTGGCACAGTGATTAGCACTGCTGCCTCACAACGCCAGGGACCTGGGTTCGATTCTGGGTGTGGGATGAGACCAGAGCGACTGGAGAAAACCCACACAGACATGGGGAGAATGTGCAGACTCTGTTTAGACAGTGACACAAACCGGGAATTGAACCCGGGTCCCTGGCACTGTGAGACAGCAATGCTAACCATTGTGCCACCGTGCCATAGAAGAAGAATCCCAAGCTCCAAAGCTGGGAAACGTGGGAGTATTGATTCAGGGCAACAATATCAAACAGAACTTCAGAAAAGAAAGGCAATTTGGAAATAGGGGCGGTCACTGGTGAGAATTAAAGACTTGAGGATGATAGGGACCATGTCACAGTGTACAATATGAAAACTAAACTAAAATGTACGTAATTATATTTTGGAAATTCATCAGTTTAAAGTTTATTTATTCGTGTCACAAGTAGGCTTACATTAACACTGCAATGAAGTTACTGTGAAAATCCCCTGGTCGCCACACTTCGGGACCTGTTCGGGTACACTGAGGGAGAATTTAGCACGGCCAATGCACTTAACCAGCACGTCTTTTGGACTGTGGGAGGAAACCGGAGTACCCGGAGGAAACCGGAGAACGTGCAAACTCCACACAGATAGTGACCCGAAGCAGGAATCAAACCCGGGTCCCGGGCACTGTGAGGCAGCAGCTGGCATCATTGCAACTAATGGGCCTAATCACTATCAGTGCCGTGAGTTAATTTGCAAAATGTTCAGGTTAGAATCGGACTTGGCAATGATGCTTCCGATGGTGAAATATTTTGCTGTTACTTGCTGTCAACTTACACACAGAGTCATAGAATCCCTACAATGCAGAAGGAGGCCATTTGGCCCATTGAGCCTGCACCAATAATCCCTTCCAGGCCCTATCCCTGTAACCCCATGTATTTAACCTAATCCCCCTGACACTAAAAGGCAATTTAGCATGGCCAATCCACCTAGCCCGCACATCTTTGGACTGTGGGAGGAATCCAGAGCACTCGGAGGAAACCCACGCAGACACGGGGAGAACGTGCAAACTCCACACAGACAGTGACCCAAGGCCGGAATCAAACCTGGGTCCCTGGAACTGGGAAGCAGCAGTGCTAACCACTGTGCCACACGGAGAACACTGCCAAGGCAAGTTTATAAAGAGGCTGCTGGCATCTAAGAGACTGATTTTAATACCCAACCAGTGCCTCTGAGAGGATTCCCCGTGCAATTACATAGAATTACAGCACCGAAACAGATTCTTCCCTCATACTGACCAATCAATGTCAGTGTTTTTGCCACTGATCAGCCTCGTCCCACCCCACTTCAACCTTCTTAATAAACGTGGGTCTTTCTCATTAGCCTTCACTGCTTCCTCCCTGAAATATCCAACTTGCTTCTCCTTCAACACGCTTGGATCCTGAGCTTTCCTGTCTAGTGCGACTCTGGTGATATCTATCCCCACTGATTAGCGTCAGACTGGAAAGAATCATAGAATCCCTATGGTGCAGAAGGAGGTCATTCGGCCCATCGAGTCAGCACCAACTACAATCCCACCCCAGGCCCCACCCCCATAACCTCATGCATTTACCCTAGCTAGTTCCCCTGACACTAAGGGGCAATTTAGCACGGACAATCCACCTAACCCGCACATCTTTGGACTGTGGGAGGAAACCGGAGCACCCGGAAGAAACCCACGCAGACACAGGGAGGTCGTGTCGACTCCGCACAGACAGTGACCCGAAGCGGGAATCGAACCCGGGTCCCTGGCGCTGTGAGGCAGCAGTGCTAACCACTGTGCCACCGTGCTGCCATCAAGACGAAGTGTATAAGAAACAGAGCTAGTCATTCACGCGATGGGGGAAGTTCTTTAGAAACAGAGACTATCGAATGTTTCCCCTTGTGGGGCAATCTCGAACAAGAGGTCACAGGTATAGGTTGAGAGGCGGTAGATTTAAAACTGAGATGAGGAGGAATTACTTCCCGCAGAGGGGGGTGAATTTGTGGAACTCGCTGCCCCATCGCGCGGTGGAGTCTGAATCATTAAATGGTTTCAAGGAGGATCTAGATATATTTCTGATAGAAAACAGGTTAAAGGGATATGGGGAACAGGTGGGGAGGTGGATTTGAGACCGGGAGAGATCAGCCATGATCTGATTGGATGGCGGAGCAGGCTCGAACTTCTGCTCCTAATTCCTATGAATTCATAATATCTGCCACATCACAGGTGACCTCTGCATGAACTCGCCAGTATTTAATTCACAGCAATTAGACTTTGTACTCTTAAGGGGGACATGCATCTATGCTATGGCCAAAGAGTAACTCAAGTGGAAATGAGATTGTGGGCTTGTGCGTCCCTTTGTCTGCTCCAGCCTCTTGAAGTGACTTTGGAGGGATATGATCCCCAGAAGGGTCGGGGGTTTTAGTTCGGTCGGGCAGCATGGCCAGTGTAGGCTTGGAGGGCTGAAGGGCTTGTCCTTTGCTGTAATTTTTTTTGTTCTTTGTTCTTTGATTTGCATTAATAGACCTAGTTTCACTTCTGTAATTAAACATTGTGGGTGGTACTGTGGTTAGCACTGCTGCCTCACGTCTTCAGGGCCCAGGGGAAGGGTGCGGGGGGGGGGGGGGAGGGGGGGGTGTGGGTTGCAGGCACTAGGAATGTGAGGTTACAATGAGATCAGCCATGATCTTACTGAATGGCGGAGGAGGCTCGAAGGGCTGAGTGGCCTACTCCTAAATCGTATGTTCATACGTAGGTAACTTTGAATTGGAAGGGTATATCTTCAAGCCTTGCTGCCGAGACTTGCCTACACCGTAGAAGTTGACATTTCAGTGCAGCATTGAGTGAGTTAAGTTTAAGTTTTAAGTTTATTTATCAGTGTCACAAGTAGGCTTACATTAACACTGCAATGCAATTACTATGAAAATTCCCTAGTCGCCACACTCCGGTGCCTGTTAGGGTACACTGAGGGAGAATTTAGCATGACCAACCCTACCTAACCTGCATATCTTTGGACACTAAGGGGCAATTTACCATGGCCAATCTACCTAACCTACACATCTTTGGACAGTTGGGGGCAATTTACCATGTCGAATCCATCTAACCTGCTCATCTTTGGTCACTAATTTAACACGGCCAATCTACCTAACCTACACACCTTTAGACTATCCCATAATGCTATGGGATCTTTTATGTTCACCTGAGAGGAAAGATGGATCTTGTAAACGACAACCCTGCCCGTTCTTTGACCATTCAAGCATGAACCTAGAACAGTGATGGGCAACCTGGGCTAGTGAGTGGGCCGCATGACTGCCCTCCTTCATCTCAGGGGCTGCAAGATTGAAATCAGGCTTGTTCACTAACCATGATCCAATGAATAAGATTAAATATATTTAATACACGCACGAGTTCTAGAAAATGCCTAGATAAAAGCAAAATACTGCGCATGCCGGAATCTGAAACAAAAACAGGAAATGCTGGAAAATCTCAGCAGGTCTTACAGCATCTGTGGAGAGAGAATAGAGCCAACGTTTCGAGTCTGGATGATCCAGTCTCGAAACATGAGCTCTATTCTCTCTCTCTACAGATGGTGGCACAGTGGTTAGCACTGCTGCCTCTCAGCGCCAGGGACCTGGGCGATTGGGTCACTGTCTGTGTGGAGTTTGCACATTCTCCCCATGTTTGTGTGGGTTTCCTCCGGGTGCTCCGGTTTCCTCCCACAGTCCGAAACACATGCTGGTTATGTACATTGGCCGTGTTAAATTCTCCCTCAGTGCCGAACAGCTGGAGTGTGGCGACTAGGGGGTTTTTCACAATAACTTCATTGCAATGTTAATGTAGGCCTACTTGTGACACTAATCAATGAACTTAAACTTGAACAAGTGGAAAATGCCTAATTGTTCATACATTAATAAAACTATCATCAACTTCAAGTGGGAAAAGCAAAATAAATATTTATGTTTGATTGGATACAGAGGGAGCGCATGGCTCTCACAGTCAAAGTTGTGAGCAATCAGCATGTACCTCGCATCACTGTAGAAAAAAGCCACGCGGATGGTGTGATAACCCCCAAGATTTGCATGGGGAATCACTAATTGCCCTCCCAGCTGGAATCATTGAATACGAGCTCCCTGAGGAGACAACCAGGTGGAGCTCGTATACCAAAACCCGTATAAAGCAAGACCCGGAGAGGGTCAATTAACCTTTTAGTCCCGCTGTATAAAGCAAGACCCTGTGAGGGTCCATTAATCTTTTAGTCCCGGTTGGGACCTGTTGTGTTCACCACAGGCTTGTGGTTATTGTTTATTTTCATTTTTGCACTAAAAGTGGTTCACAGCTGACTCCTGGAGTTATTATATTAAGGAAAACCAACGAAACGGGGCAACTCTGCGCGTGGGCAACAGTCGACAAAATGTCTCATGGGGCTGCACTCAGAACCCTGATGGGGTGCATGTGGCCCCCATGCAGCAGACTGTCCACCACTGACCTAGACTGAGTCAACGGGCTTAATTAACACTGGAGGGTGCTGCTTCCAATTCGGCTCCATGTTCATTCCCCATTATGACATGTCCACCCTTGCTAGTAGGAGTCACTGGATAGTCGCAAAGACTGGGAACCTCGACTGATTTATCAGTTCAGAGTCTGAGGCTCATTGTATTGCTTCAACTGTTGGTTATCTAGAGTCCTATAGCAAACAGACAGGCCCTTCAGCCCAAACCGGTCCATGCGACCAAAAAGCCCATCCAAGCTGAACCCAATTGCCTGCAATTTGGCCCATATCCCTCTAAACCTCTCCTATCCATGTATCCGTCCAAATGCCTTTTAAATGTTGTCAATGTCCCTGCCTCGACCACTTCCTCCAGCAGCTCATTCCACATACGTGCCACCTTCTGTGTAAAAGAAGTTGCCCCATTTATTCTTTCTCCCTCTTACCTCAAACTGATGCCCTCTAGTCCTCGATTCCCCAACCCTGGGAAAAGAAAATCCCCAACCCTGGGGAAAAAATTCCCCAACCTTGGGAAAATTTCCCCAACCTTGGTTAACTCTTAGGTCTTAGTGTCTCAGAGTTTGCAAAGGGAATTACCAGGCACTCCTGATGACTGTCCACAGTAATTCTGGCTGAAACGTAATCGGAATATTGAGGGTCAGAATGTTCTTTTCATCATGGTGTGGATGAAGGCTGTAGTTCTGTGGAGAATGAACTCCTAAAATGGAGTCAATCACTTGGAGGGTTGCTAAAGATCAAAGAAGAAACAAAAGTTATTTTTATATAGGTTTTGCATTCATATCGGTGTCTTTCACATCCTCAGAATGTTTCAAAAGGTTTTCAAGACAATTAACTACTCTTGAAGTGGAGTTTGCTGTTGTAACGCAGGAAGCGTGGCAGCCAAAGTGGCACAGTGGTCAGCACCACTACCTCGCAGCGCCAGGGACCTGGGTTCAATTCCCGGCTTGGGTCACTGTCAGTGTGGACTCTGCACGTTCTCCCCGTGTCTGTGTGGGTTTCCTCTGGGTGCTCTGGTTGCCTCCCACAGTCCCAAAGACGTGCTGGTTAGGGTGCATTGGCCATGCTAAATTCTCCCTCAGTGTACCCGAACAGGCACCGGAGTGTGGCGACTAGGGGATTTTCACAGTAACTTCTTTGCAGTGTTAACGTAAGCCTACTTGTGACGAATAAATTAAAAAAATCGAAATAGTGAGTGGTTGCAGAGCTCTGAGATGCAGAGGGATCTGGGTGTCTTAGTGCATGAATCTCAAAAGCTTAGTATGCAGGTACAGCAAGTATCATAGAATCCCTACAATGCAGAAGGAGGCCATTTGGCCCGTTGAGCCTGCACCGACACAAATCCCACCCAGATCCTAGCCTTTTCAGGTAATCAAGTTGATACCTAAAGGACACGCATTCCAACCATTATCTTGCAATTGTGTCTTTGTCTATATATACCGTGTTTGTGAAACCTACCTCTCCACTCACCTGATGAAGGAGCAGCGCTCCAAAAGCTCGTGATTCCAAATAAACCTGTTGGACTTTAACCTGGTGTTGTGAGACTTCTTACTGTATCTTTTGTAATCATAGAATTCCTACAGTGCAGAAGGAGGCCATTCAGCCCATCGATCCTGCACCAATTACAATGCCACCCAGGCCCTATTCCCGTAACCCCACATATTTACCCTGCTAGTCCCCCTAACACTAAGGGACAATTTTACGTGGGCAATCCACCCAACCCGCACATCTTTGGAGTGTGGCGGAAACCGGAGCACCCGGAGGAAGCCCATGCAGACACAGGGAGAACATGCAAACTCTACACAGATTCCCCTCCAACCCCATGAACTTTGAGATTTCTCCACTCCTCAATTCTGGCCTCTTGAACATCCCCGATTTTGATTGCCCTGCAATTGGTGACATTAATGGGCTGGATGGTCCTGATTGCACCGAGACCGGAAATTCCCGTCCCCAGTCAACAGACCTTTCGATGATCCGTCAACGTTTGTGTCCTACTCGCGGTGATTCCCATTGCCTTCAATTGTCGGTAATGCCGAGGTCTGCAATTCGCTCGATAAATCTCTCCGCCATCTCTTTCCTCCTTTAAGGCACCCCTTAAAACCTATCTCTGACATACCTCCAAATATGGTTCATTGTCCTATATTGGTTTGAAGCAGACCAGTGAATCACTTGGGATGGTTTATTATGTTAAAGGTGCTATATAAATGTAAGTTGTTGTGGAGTGTAACTTGATTAAACAACCGACATGGGGAACACGGTAGCACAGTGATTAGCACTGCTGCCTCACAGCACCAAGGACCCGGGTTCGATTCCAACCTTCGGTGACTGTGTGGAGTTTGCACATTCTCCAGTGTCTGTGTGGGTTTCCTCTGGGTTCCTCCTACATTCCAAAGATGTATAGGTTAAGTGGATTGGCCATGCTAAATTGTCCCTTAGTGTCCTAAGATGTCCGGGTTATGTGGATTGACCCTGTTAAATTGCCCCTTAGTGTCTAAAGATGTGCAGGTAGGTGGATTGGCCATGCTAAATTGCCTCTTGGTGTCCAAAGATGTGCAGGTTGGCCATGCTAAATTGCCCCTTAGTGTCAAAAGATGTGTAGCTTAGATGGATTGGCCATGCTAAATTGCCTCTTGGTGTCCAAAGATGTGTAGCTTAGATGGATTGGCCATGCTAAATTGCCCCTTGGTGTCCAAAGATGTGCACATCAGGAGGATTGGCCATGCTAAATTGCCCCTTAGTGTCAGGGGGATTGGCAGGGTAAATACAAGGGGTTACAGTGATAGAGCCTGGGTGGGATTGTTGTCGGTGCAGGCGGGATGGGCTGAATGGCCTCTCTCTGCATTGCAGGGATTCTGCAAGTTCTTTTCTAAAACCTTCTGAATCATAGGTCAGAATGCTGTCACTGAGCCCCAGCAGCCAATAAGTCGATGGTATGGTTGCTTTTGATAACTTCGTTTTTTGGATGAAGGTTGACTTGGTGAAATTTTGTTGAAGCCATGGCCAGGAGTTTATGCCACCATCTTGGCTGCAGTGTAGCCCCATCCCCTCTGCCTGATGGATCCGGTGAGCCATTTAAATCTTCATTCAGGTTGATGGATCCTCAATATCACCATAAAATGAGGACGTAACGTCCTCGCCCATGAACTTAAGACCGTTGATTTGATTTGATTTGATTTATTATCGTCACGTGTTAGTATAAAGTTTAAGTAATGATTCTTGCGCGCTATACAGACAAAACATACCATTCGTAGAGTACATAGGAGAGAAGGAAAGGAGAGGGTGCAGAATGTAGTGTTACAGTCATAGCTAGGGTGTAGAGAAAGATCAACTTAATGCAAGGTAGGTCCATTCAAAAGTCTGACAGCAGCAGGGAAGAAGCTGTTCTTGAGTCGGTTGGTACGTGACCTCAGACTTTTGCATCTTTTTCCCAACGGAAGAAGATGGAAGAGAGAATGTTCGGGGTGCGTGGGGCCTTGATTATGCTGGCTGCTTTGCCGAGGCAGCGGGAAGTTTAGATGGAGTCAATGGATGGGAGGCTGGTTTGCGTGATGGACTGGGCTACGTTCACAACCTTTTGTAGTTTCTTGAGAAGGACACACAGGATTTCAGGGTGGACAGACCTTTCAGGGGGGTCCTGAGAAAACCCAAATGGGCCCAAATTCTCTTCAAAACCTTGGGCAGAATTTTATGGCCTCGCATGACCCGAGACCAGATGGTGCAGAGTGGTTAGCACTGCTGCCTCACTGCGCCAGGGACTCAGGTTCGATCACTGTCTGTGTGGAGTTTGCACGTTCTCCCTGTGTCTGCGTGAGTTTCCTCCGGGTGCTCCGGTTTCCTCCCACATTCTGAAGGACGTGCTGGTTAGGGTGCATTGGGCGTGCTAAATTCTCCCTCAGTGTACCCGAATGGGCCCTGGAGTGTGACTTCATTGCAGTGTTAATGTAACCCTACTTGTGACTAATAAATAAATAAACTTTGACTTTAAAATCCCACCTGAGTTCAATGGACCTTCCCATTGTCCGCCCATCACTCCGAGTTTGTGCCGGGCGGGACGGTAAAATTCCGGCGTTAGCCTTTTTGCTGATTAGGGAGGGAAGTTACTGGGAGTGGAAAGCCAAGGGAACAGTTTTCAAAATGTGGTATGCGCAGGAAACTTTGGTGGTGAGTTGAATTTAATTCTGGAAGAATTCTGTTAATTGACTCGATTGAAATAGGCAGGGATCTTATTAACATATTTAATTAGCTGCTTTGATGGGTGTTTCTGTGGTGCTTACGAACCATAGGAATAGGGAGAGGATTCAGCTCCTCAAGCCTGTTCCGACTTTCAGACAGTTCGTGGCTGTCTGCACCTTGACTTAATTAGTGTGACACATCTAGACACCCTGACCTAACAAATATCTCTCAATCTCAACCTTGAAATCTCCAATTATCTCCCATCCACACTCCTCTGGGGGAGAGAATGTTCCAAATTTCTTCTTGTGAGGAAGTATTTCCTCATTAACCTCTTTATTCATTCATTTCCAGGATGTGGGCGTCGCTGGCTAGGCCCAGTATTTATTATCCATCCCTGATTGGCCTGTCATAGAATCCCTACAGTGCAGAAGGAGGTCATTCGGCCCATTGAGTCTGCACTGACTCTTCGACAGAGCATCTTACCCAAGCCCTAACACCCTGTAATTCCATATATTTACCCTGTTAATTCCCCCAACCTACACATTGTGGGACACTAAGAGACAATTTAGCATGGCCAATCCGCCTAACCTGCTCATCTTTGGACACTAAGGGGCAATTTAGCATGGCCAATCCAACCTAACCTGCACATCTTTGGACACTAAGGGGTAATTTAACTCGGCCAGTCCACCTAACCTGCACAGCTTTGGACACTAAGAGGCAATTTAGCATGGCCAATTCACCTAACCTACACATCTTTGGACTGTGGGATGAAACCAGAGGAAACCCACGCAGACACGGGGAGAACGCGCAAACTCCACACAGTCACCCAAGGCCGGACTTGAACCTGGATCCCTGGCGCCGTGTGGCAGCAGTGCTATGCTATGAATACACCAACCTTGGCCATCAAGGCCTGAGACGGGACTTGAACCCAGAGTTCCTGCCTCAGAGTGTGCCACCCACTGTGCCACAAGACCTCCACACAAAGTCAGACTGTCCTGAATCCTGCGTAGGTTCCCCCAGACAAAGGAAAGTAGCCACATTGAGGAGACACTGCAGTCCATATCAGACCAACATAATCATACAGTGAGAGGCCATTCAGTCCATCTTGCCTGTCCTAGCTTAAAGAACTATCCAGTTAGTTCCATCCAACTTGTCCTTTCCTCCCAAGTGGAAGAGATGGTCAGTACGGCTCAGTACAGCTGCACCCCAGATAAACGGTTAGTTTCATAATGTTCAACATTATCCAGAATGATCCGTAATCAGGGACAGTACCCCTCATATTAACAGCCACAGAGTCATTCAGAATGCTGAAGGAGGCCATTCAGCCCATTGAGTCCATGTGCCCTCTCTGCAGAGTTATCAAGTCAGTTGCATCTCCCCTCCTGGTCTTGTAAGTTTATTTCTATTATTTTGGGTGGTACGGTGGCACAGCGGTTAGCAAGCCTGCCTCACAGCACCAGGGACTCGCATTCAATTCCGTCCTTGGCTAGAGTTTGCACGTTCTCCCCGTGTCCGCATGGGTTTCCTTCGGGGCCTCCAGTCTCCTCCCACAGTCCAAAGATGTGCAGGTTAGGTGGATTGGCCATGCTAAATTGCCCCTTAGTGCCCAAAGATGTGTGGGTTAGGTTAATTGGCCATGCTAAATTGACCCTTAGTATCGAGGGATTATCAGGGTAAATACATGGAGTTTGGAATAGGGCCTGGGGGTGGGATTGTGGGATTGTCGGTGCAGGCTCGATGGGCCAAATAGCCTCCTTCTGCACTGTAGGGATTCTATGATTCTATGAATATCCGGATGATCCCGCCAGTGGGATCATCCGGTCTCACCGACAGCAAACCGCTCCCCCCCCCCCGAAACCCCGTTGGCAGTGGCAGGATTCCACCCATGGCCAATGGAGGGCCATCTCCGCAAAACACGCTATGGGGAGGGGTTGGGGGGGGGAAGGGGGTGAAATCCTACCCATTGCGTCGTAGTTAGGGCATCACCGCTGAGACTGGTTCCGAACAGACAGAAACACGAAGGAGAGAAACTCTGGCTGGTTCCCAGCCCCAGATTAGCCCACGGAGTCAAGATTAATCCCAGAGCCTTGTGGGTTTTATGGGTCAATGTGTTCACGCCTGAGGGAGCCCAAGTTATGATAGTAATTTTGTTCAATTCTTCAAATCAATTTTGAAGTAAAACAATAGAGGGTGGTGATGGTGAGGTATTGAGGGCGGAATTTTCCCATCCTGCCCCCCCACAGGAATCCTAGCGGGCGGGAGGGTACATTCGGTGGACCATGCAAAGGTCCATTGACCTCTGGCGGGGATTCCTGGTCTTAGGGCGGGTGCGGCCAGAAAATTCCACCATGGGTATTTTTAAGGCTGAACTAGGTGGACTTTTTGTTGGACAAAAGGGAGTCAAAGTGGACAGGAAAGTGGAGTTGAGATTCAGATCATAAAAACATAGAATCATAGAATCCCTACAGTGCAGAAGAAAGCCATTCGGCCCATCAAGTCTGCATCGACCACAAATCCCACCCAGGCCCTATTCCTGTAACCACACATATTTACCCTACTAATCCCCCTGACATTGGGGTCAATTTAGCATGGCTAATCAACCCAATCCGCACATCTTTGGAGTGTGGGAGGAAACCGGAGCACCCGGAAGAAGCCCATGCAGACATGGGGAGGATGTGCAAACTCCACACAGACAGTGACCCAAGCCAGGAATCGAACTTGGGTCCCTGGCGCTGTGAGGCAGCAGTGCTAACCAGTGCTGCCCCCAATTATAGTAAGAACTGGAACCAGGCGTAGACCACCTGGCCCCTCGAGCCTGCTCTGCCACTCAATAAGATCATGGCTGATCTTTTCATGGACTCAGCTCCACTTACCCACCCGCTCACCATAACCCTTAATTCCTTTACTGTTCAAAAATCTATCTATCTTGCCTTAAAAACATTCAACACAGTAGCCTCAACTGCTTCACTGGGCAGGGAATTCCACAGATTCACAAAAAAGTAAAGTATTTATTAGTCACAAGTAGGCTTACAACACTGCAATGAAGTTATTGTGAAAATCCCCACGTCGCCAAACTCTGGCGCCTGTTCGGGTACACTGAGGGAGAATTTAGCATGGTCAATGCACCTAACCAGCACGTCTTTCGGACTGTGGGAGGAAACCGGAGCACCCGGAGGAAACCCACGCAGACACGGGGAGAACGTGCAAACTCCACACAGACAATGACCCGAACCGGGAATCGAACCCGCTGTGAGGCAGCAGTGCTAACTAGTGTGCCACCGTGCCAACCCTTTGGGTGAAGAAGTTCCTCCTCAATCATGATCTTATTGAATGAAGGAGCAGGCTTGAGGGGCCAAATGGCCTACTCCTGCTCCTATTCGTATGTCTGTGTGTAAATTCCCCAGCGTTTTCTTGCTATTCCATTACAACATACCCTTGGGTCCAACAATATCCTTAGGCTGTTTGCAGATGTTCATTGCTGTGGGCACTAAATTATGAAATTTGCTCTGTAAACCTCTCCATCTCTCCACCAAGATTTTCTCCCTTAAAAGCCACAATCGGTGGCCACCTTCTTTCTCTCTTTATGTGGTTTGGTGTTGACTGTTGTCTGATCGCTCTCCTATGGGTGGGGCGGTTTGCTCCGCTGAAGGCGCTACATAAGAACATAAGAACATAAGAAATAGGAGCAGGAGTAGGCCATCTAGCCCCTCGAGCCTGCACCGCCATTCAATAAGATCATGGCTGATCTGACGTGGATCAGTACCACTTACCCGCCTGATCCCCATAACCCTTAATTCCTTTACCGATCAGGAATCCATCCATCCGCGCTTTAAACATATTCAGCGAGGTAGCCTCCACCACCTCAGTGGGCAGAGAATTCCAGAGATTCACCACCCTCTGGGAGAAGAAGTTCCTCCTCAACTCTGTCTTAAACCGACCCCCCTTTATTTTGAGGCTGTGTCCTCTAGTTTTAACTTCCTTACTAAGTGGAAAGAATCTCTCCGCCTCCACCCTATCCAGCCCCCGCATTATCTTATAAGTCTCCATAAGATCCCCCCTCATCCTTCTAAACTCCAACGAGTACAAACCCAATCTCTACAGAAGTGCATGTTGTTGTGCTCCCACTGGAGTTGGGCCGGGAGAATAGAAGGATGGCCTCAGAATCTCAGGATTATGCATTGTGACTGTAAAACCCTGAGTGAAAGGGAAATTGATGTGCTTAACATCTGAAAGAACTCCACTGGGGACCTTTAAGTAAGAATCTAGAGCTACCATCCAGGATGATCCAGCCGTGACGTGTCCCTGTTGGCTGTTCTTGTCCTGGCCAGATTTTATTCAACTTAACAGATGATCGGGTCACAATCTTATTACTGTTTATGGGAGCTTGCTGTGCACAATTGGCTGTCACTGCGACAGGGGCCACATTTCATTGGCTATAAAGCCCTTGGGTTGTCCTGAGATGATGGAAGGCACAACATTATTCTTTATTCTTTTTCTTTCAAGTTTCTGACTAGCTTTATGGTCCACATTTGCACTTTTTCAGGTATCATAGAATCCCTACAGTGCAGTAGGAGGCCATTCGGCCCATCGAGTCTGCACCGACTCACAGAGGATCCCACCCAGGCCCTTCCCTGCACTAATCCCCCTAACCTACGCCTCTGGACGCGAAGGGGCAATTTAGCATGGCCAATCCACCTAACCTGCACATCTTTGGACACTAAGGGGCAATTTAGCATGGCCAATCCACCTAACCTACACATCTTTGGACACTAAGGGGCAATTTAACATGGCCAATCCACTAATGTGCACATCTTTGGACACTAAGGGGCAATTTAGCATGGCCAATCCACATAACCTGCACATTTCTGCACTCTAAGATGTAATTTAGCAAGGCCAATCCACCTAAGCTGCACATCTTTGGAGTGTGGGAGGAAACCGGAGCACCCGGAGGAAACCCACGCAGACACGGGGAGAATGTGCAAACTCCACACAGACAGTGACCCAAGCCCAGAATTGAACTCGGGTCCCTGGGTTTGTGAGGCAACAGGCTAACCGCTGTGCCACCGTGCTGCCCACTGCGCAAGCTACGTGTTCTGTAGCAGTCTTTGCACACTTGAATCTTGTCACACCATGGTCACAGATGTTGATTGCAAAGACCACACCTCAAAGGTCTTTTCTGTTGCGCTGTTGCTGCCACAGCCTGCCAGGAAACTGTCCCTCTCTTAACACCTGCCTTAGGGAGTATTGGAAGGATTTACAGGTTAACAGTCAACCTGTTTGACCACAAACACACCTTCCTTGGGCATCAGGTCCTGGGGGAGGGACTCGAAGCAGGAGCAACTTTTACAGATGCACCATAGAAAGCATCCTTTCTGGTTGTATCACAGCTGGGTATGGCTCCTGCTCTGTCCAAAACCGCAAGAAACTACAGAAGATCGTGAGTGTGCCCAGTCCATCATGCAAACCAGCCTCCCATTCATTGACTCTGTCTACACTTCCCGCTGCCTCGGAAAAGCAGCCAGCATAATCAAGGACCCCATGCACCCAGGACATTCTCTCTTCCACCTTCTTCCATCGGGAAAAAGATACAAAAGTCTGAGGTCACGTACCAACCGACTCAAGAACAGCTTCTTCCCTGCTGCCGTCAGACTTTTGAATGGACCTACCTCGCGTTAAGTTGATCTTTCTCTACATCCTAGCTATGACTGTAACACTACATTCTGCGCTCTCTCGTTTCCTTCCCTAAGAAAGGTATGCTTTGTCTGTATAGCGCGCAAGAAACAATACTTTTCATAGTATACTAATAGAACAAAGAACAAAGAAATTTACAGCACAGGAACAGGCCCTTCGGCCCTCCAAGCCTGCACCGATCATGCTGCCCGACTGAACTAAAACCCCCTACCCTTCCGGGGACCATATCCCTCTATTCCCATCCTATTCATGTATTTGTCAAGACGCCCCTTAAAAGTCACTATCGTATCTGCTTCTACAAACTCCCTGGCAACGAGTTCCAGGCACCCACCACCCTCTGGGTAAAATATTTGCCTTGTACATCTTTAATCCTTCACCCTCACACCTTAAGCCTATGCCCCTTTGTAAGTAACTCTTCCACCCTAGGAAAAAGCTTCTGACTATCCACACTGTCCATGCCCCTCATAATCTTGTAGACTTCTATCAGGTTGCCCCTCAACCTCCATTGTTCCAGTGAGAACAAACCAAGTTTCTCCAACCTCTCCTCATAGCTAATGCCCTCCATACCAGGCAACATCCTGGTAAAGCTTTTCTATACCCTCTCCAAAGCCTCCACATCCTTCTGGTAGTGTGGCGACCAGCATTGAACACTATATTCCAAGTGCGGCCTAAGGTTCTATAAAGCTGCAACATGACTTGCCAATTTCTAAACTCAATGCCCCGGCTAATGAAGGCAAGCATGCCATGTGCCTTCTTGACTACCTTTTCCATCTGCGTTGCCACTTTCAGTGACCTGTGTACCTGTATACCCAGATCCCTCTGCCTATCAATACCCTTCAGGGTTCCGCCATTTACTGTATATTTCCCGTCTGGATTAGACCTTTCAAAATGCATGACCTCACATTTGTCCAGATTAAACTCCATCTGCCATCGCTCCGCCCAAGCCTCCAACCGATCTATACCTTGCTGTATCCTCTGACAGTTATCATTGCTATCCCCAATTCCACCAACCTTTGTGTCGTCCGCAAACTTACTAATCAATCCAGGTGTTGGACTGGGGTGGGCACAGTAAGAAGTCTCACAACACCAGGTTAAAGTCCAACAGGTTTATTTGGTAGCATGAGCTTTCAGAGTGCTGCTCCTTCATCCTTCACTCATCTGATGAAGGAGCAGCGCTCCGAAAGCTCGTGATACCAAATAAACCTGCTGGACTTTAACCTGGTGTTGTGAGACTTCTTACTGTAATCAAACAGTTACATTTTCTTCCAAATCATTTATATATATATTACAAAAGCAAAGGTCTCAGCACTGATCCCTAAGGAATGCCATTTGTCACAGTCCCAATATATGCGAAAATAATAAATCAAATCAAATGGAAGAATTTGGAACACTACCCATTGCATCACAAGTCTGCCCACTTCGAAAGTACTTCCTTGGTGGTAAAGACATCTTCCATGTGTGGAGGCCATAAATGCCTTTAGTTTTGAGGATTAAATATTTTCCTTTACCTGACTAAGTTGTGATTTTGTGAACACAGGAAGTTCAGAACTCAAACTCTTGCGGGGGTGGAGGGAGCGCTGATCAAGATGCTGCGAATGGGACCCTCTCGATTTCAGATACTCAACCCGTGATCCCAATCCTGCCCATGCGGCCAGGTGGTGGGAAGCTTAAACTGCCCCCTAGGCAGTTGTGGTCCTTAAACATTCCTTCCCACTGTCATTTCTACTGCCAGCTTTTCCGAGGCCGGACTTCCTGGAATGTGAAAGAGCCCAATGGCTTTCTCTATAGTCAGTGATCGACAAGGATAATTCGAAGCCAGACTTGTCCAACCGTTCCGAAAGTGTGGTCACCTCTCATAGAATAGGATAGAATCCCTGCAGTGCAGAAAGATTGGCCATTCGGCCCATTGAACCTGCACTGACAACAGTCCCGTCCCGGCCCTATCCACGTAACCCCATGGTTGGAATTTTACCTCCTGCCATGGAAATCGGAGCGGACGGGAAGCGGACAATGGAAAGGCCCGTTGACCTCGGGCGGGGTTTTATGGTTTCGGGATGAGCAAGACTGTAAAATCCTGCCCCACGTATTTACCCCAGCTAATCCCACTGACACTGAGGGGCAATTAGCATGGCCAATCCACCTTCCTGGGAGGAAACCAGATCACCCGGAGGAAACCCAGGTAGATGCAGGGAAAATGTGCAGACTCAACACAGATGCCCGAGGCCGGAATTGAACCTGGGTCTTTGGCGCTGTGAGGCAGCAGGGCTAACCATTGTGCCACCGTGCCATCTCCATTTCTTTGTCACAGAAGGGGCCGATAAGCAAATTTCAGTAAGAATGGAATGAAAGATCTTACTGGGCAAAAAAAAGTTAAATCAATAAATTGTTAAGTTTAAAAAAAGAGCAATGAATAAAGGTGTCCGTTAGAGTGTGAGAGGGTCAGAGTGTGTATGTGTGTGTATGAGTGTGTGTGTATGTGTGCGTGTGAGTATGTGTGTGTGTATGAGTGTGTGTGTATGTGTGTGTATGAGTGTGTGTATGTGTGCGTATGAGTGTGTGAGTATGTGTGTGTGTATGAGTGTGTGTGTATGTGTGTGTATGAGTGTGTGTATGTGTGCGTATGAGTGTGTGAGTATGTGTGTGTGTATGAGTGTGTGTGTATGAGTGTGTGTGTATGTGTGTGTGTATGAGTGTGCGTGTGTGTGTGGGGGGGTGAGGGGTATACGTAAGGGTTATGGGGTGTGGGAGGGTCAGAATGTGTGTGCCTGGCTCACTCCCACTCTCAGGTTGCTCACTCACTCACTCACAGCCACTGTGTGAGAGAATGCATGTGTAGGAATGAGAGTGAGTGAGAAACCTGAGAGTGGGAGTAAGGCACAGGGGGGGATTTTCCCGTCCTGCCCGCCACGGGAATCGGAGCGGGGGGACCATGCAAAGGTCTGTCGATCTCAGGCGGGATTTTCTGGTTTTGGGACGAGCGCGGCTGGAAATTCCCGCCCACACACTGTGAATCTCACACCCACAAAACATCGTCCCCCCCCACACACACACATACACGCACGCACACACACACACACACACACACACACACAAACATTCTTATGTACACACGCACACACACACAAACACACACATACATTCTTACACACACACACACACACACACACACACACACGCGCACACACGCATACACACACAAACTCACACACACACACACACATTCTTATGCACACACACATGCACATACACACACGCACACAGTCACTCTCACTTTCACACGCGTACACTCAATATCATTCCCTCGCACACACATTCCAAAACTCACCCACTCTCTCTCTGCCACACACATTCACACACACACACACTCTCTCTCATATTTACGCACACATTCACTCCCTCTCTCCCTCTGTCACTCTCACGCATACACACACTCGCTCACTCTCACACACACATTCCCTCTCTCACTCCCATACACATACACTTAATCTCTCACATATGCCAGCCCCCCCCGCCTCCCTCCCCCCCGCCACCCTGGGCTCCGGAGTGTCTCACTCCTGGGCCTTGCAGACTGCCTTTTCTCCCCAGGGCCCTGGCTGCTTGTCCTCCTTGTGGGGGTGGTGGGGGGTGGGGGGGGGGGGGGGGGGGGGGGTGGCGGTGCGGCTTGGCAGAATCTCCTTCCCAGAGTCCCTCCAGCCAGCCTCTCTTCCCTTTATCTCCCTGTCCTGCAACCATCTATAATAATCTGGCTGGGCGCGGAGATCCCCTCTGACTGAGGGTCAGTATTGTGTGGCATTGTGAAGCTTGGACTTGTTTTGATTGGGTTAAGGGGGTCAGAGAGGAATTCCCCACATTTACGTTCACCCCACATTGAATAGGGCTTCGATGTTTCCCAGGAGATGGGTTAAAAGATATTTAAAGCTGTCCCAAGCTGGTTGGTGAACCTGGGTCCCTGGCGTTGTGAGGCAGCAGTGCTAACCACTGTGTCACCATGCCGCCCCACACAGTTTCTGACTTGCACAGTCTCACAGCTCTCCCCCCACCTACCCCAGTGTCCCAGCTATCCCCTACTAACAGTTTTTAAAAATTCATTCGTGGGACATGGGCGTCGCTGGCTGGGCCAACATTTATTGCCCATCCCCAGTTGCCTGAGGGCAGTCTAGAGTCAAACACATTGCTGTGGCTCTGGAATCACATGTAGGCCAGACTGGGTAAGGACAGCAGATTTCCTTCCCTAAAAGGCATTAATGAACCAGATGAGTTTTTCTGACAATCGACAATGGTTTCATGGTCATCAGTAGATTCTTAATTCCAGATATTTTTATTGAATTCAAATTCCACCATCTGCCGTGGCTGGATTTGAACCCGGGTCCCCAGAACATTGGCTGAGTTGCTGGATTAATAGTCTAGCGAATAATACCACTAGGCCATCATCTCCCCTTTGATAAGACAAAAAAAAATAGGCTAAACAGAAATCAATGAGAGGGAGTGACAGTCGCTGATAGGGCCAATGTAACTTATCCCCTATTTATACATGCTCAAAGACAATTAATACCCATCGCATGTCTCTCTTAACTCTAACAATGTAATTGACAAGATGTTTACAGGGAGTGTATACACTGAGATACACAAGTTCTTGCACTTGCGTGGGATATGTTGGATGGATCAGAACATCTTTGCCAGTCCGCCATTATTCGTTTGGTATTCTTAACTATTCTCTGATTCAATCGCTAACTCTCGGTCATTCCCAGTGAAAAGGATGCTTTCCTGATCTTAACTTCTTACGGAATCACTGAATGCAAAAGGAGGTCATTCAGCCCATCGTTTTTGCACCCGTTTACTGAATTCACTTAGTGCCATTCCCCTGCAAGTTTCTCCTTTCCCTCTATAGGTCTAATTTCCTTTTGAATGCCTTGGGAGGCAGTGGCACAATGGAATTATCATGGGCCACAATCCAAAGACCCAGCGTAACGCTCTGGGGACCTGGGTTCAAATCCTGCCACGGCAGATGGTGGAATTTGATTGTAGTAAAAAAAAATCTGGAATTAAGAATCTAATTCTTAATTCGTGTCTAATTCGAATCTAATTCTTAATACCGTGGGCGGCACGGTGGCACAGTGGTTAGCACTGCTGCTTCACAGCTCCAGAGACCTGGGTTTGATTTCCGGCTTGGGTCACTGGCTGTGTGGAGTTTGCACGTTCTCCTCGTGTCTGCGTGGGTTTCCTCCGGGTGCTCCGGTTTCCTCCCACAGTCCAAAGATGTGCGGCTTAGGTTGATTGGCCAAGCTAAAAATTGCTCCTTAGTGTCCCGGGATGCGTAGGTTAGAGGGATTAGCGGGTAAATGTGTAGGAGTATGGGGGTAAGGCCTGGGTGGGAGTGTGGTTGGTGCAGACTCGATGGGCCAAATGGCCTCTTTCTGCACTGTAAGGATTCTATGATATTCTAATGGTGACCAAGAAACCATTGTCAATTGTCGGAAAAACCCATCTGGTTCACTAATTTCCTTTAGGGAAGAAAATCTGCCATCTTTATCTGGTCTGGCCTACATGTGACTCCAGATCCACAACCTCTCAAAAGCCCTCTGAAGTGGAGGGCGGTTAAGGATGGGCAATAAATGGCCCAGCCAGCGACACCCACATCCTGAGAAAAAAGCTCGATTGAACCTGACTCCACCGCACTCTCTGGCAACTCAAGATCCAAACCACTCGCTATTTGAAAACATTTTTCCTCATTTCTACCTTATACTAATGTCCCCTCATACCTCACCATTCAATCACCGGGAATAAAGAGAATCACCCCTTGACATTCAATGACATTACCATCCCTGAAGCCCCCACTACCAACATCCTGGGAGTTATCATTGACCAGAAACTGAACTGGACTAGCCATTAAAACACCGTGGATACAAGGGCAGGTCAGAGGCTAGGAATTCTGTGGTGAGTAACTCACCTCCTGACTTTCCAAAGCCTGTCCACCATCTACAAGGCACAAGTCAGGAGTGTGATGGAATACTCCCCACTTGCCTGGATGGTGCAGCTCCAACAACACTCAAGAAGCTCAACACCATCAGGGATAAAGCAGCCCCACTTGATTGGTAACCCATCCACAAATATTCATTCCCTCTACCAGTGACGCACAGTGGCAGCCGTGTGTGCCATCTACATGATGCACTCCAGCAACTCACTAAGAGTCCTTAGACAGCACCTTCCAAACCCACACTCATACCATCTAGAAGGACAAGGGCGGCAGATACCTGGGAACACCACCACCTGCAAGTTCGCCCCAAGCGGCTCACCATCCTGATCTGGAAATATAACAGCCATTCCTTCACTATCGCTGGGTCAAAATCCTGGAACTCCCTCCCGAACAGCACTGTGGCTGTACCTACGCTACATGGACTGCAGCGGTTCAAGAAGGTTAGATCACCACCACCTTCTCAAGAGGCAATTAGGGATGGGCAATAAATATTGGCCCAGCCAGCGACGCCCACATCCCGTGAATGAACTTCAGAAAACAGCATGGCTTAGAAATTGGATGGCATCGGTAACTCTGGGTGAGATCTGTGCACAAAGCAACCATCCAAACCAGGGCAACCAAACTCCCACAAGAGTGAAAAATTTAAGAGGCACTATACTATTGGGATTCACCTGCAACAATTGCAGAGGGTGGAAAGGGAGTATGGGTAGGGCCAATGGGGAGGGGGGTTGCTAGATTGGAAAGAGGGGTGAGATGTGCTGCCAGGTCTGTAAGAGCGTCCAGCCACGTAGAGATCGCTGGACTCAAAACCAAGTTTGTGTCAAGCCTGATGGATGGGCAGAAGTGATGGAAGAACCTGCCATGCCTGATGCACGTACCCACATGGGCAGCACGGTGGCACAGTGGTTAGCACTGCTACCTCACAGCACCAGGGACCCGGGTTCGATTCCCGGCTTGGGTCACTGTCTGTGTGGAGTCTGCATGTTCTCCCTGTGTCTGCATGGGTTTCCTCCGGGTGCTCCGGTTTCCTCCCACAGTCTGAAAGACGTGCTGGTTAGGTGCATTGGCCGTGCTAAATTCTCCCTCATTGTACCCGAACAGGTGCCGGAGTGTGGCGACTAGGGGATTTTCACGGTAACTCCATTTCAGTGTTAATGTAAGCCTACTTGTGACACTAGTAAATAAACTTTAAAATAAAACATACAGAGACAAAGCATGCTTTCATAGAATAATAGAATCCCTACAGTGTAGAAGGAAGCCATTCGGCCCATCGAGTCTGCACCGACCACAATCCCACCCAGGCCCTATTCCCGTAACCCCACATATTTACCCTGCTATTCCGCCTGACATGAAAGAGCAATTTAGCATGGCCAATCAGCCTAACCTGCGCATTTTTGGACTGTGGGAGGAAACCGGAGCACCCGGAGGAAACCCACGCAGACATGGGGAGAACGTGCAAACTCCACACAAACAGTGACCCTAGCCAGGAATCGAACCCGGGTCCCTGTCATTGTGAGGCAGCAGTGCTAACCACTGGGCCACTGTGTTAATGGTCTGGCTCTCATTTGAAAATGTGTTTCCCACTTGCTTTGTATACACCAGTGGAATAAATAGTTTTTATTCCCTTTATCACCCTATTGAATGTCTTTTATGAATTCAAGGACCTCGATTAGATCTCTCAGACTTCTAACCTCAAGGAAATAGAAGCCAAGCTCCCTTGGGCAGCACAGTGACACAATGGTTAGCACAGCTGCCTCACAGCGCCAAGGATCTGGGTTTGATCCCGGCCCAAGCCGGGATCGAACCCCTCAGTTGCATTATGGATGAAAGGCCTAACGCTGTGGCCTTTTCCCTTGAACCTCGTTGGCGGCTCCTCTAAGGTTTAGCGCATCCCTCAACACACAGCCCTGGGCCTTAGATCAGTTGAGGGCATCTCTACGCAGGAAGACCAGAACGTTTTGGCCAGGCCAAATTAGTGTCTTTCACTGAGTTGAAGACCCTCCAGCTGCGGTTGATGTTTGTCTCGGTGTGTGACCCTGGGGACAGCCTGTAGAGCACCTACAAAAAAAAAACACTGCATCTCTCTCCAGGTCTTTTCTGCAAAGGCATGTTCCGGAGGGAAGTGGACAGTGGTCTCTTCCCCGTCACATCCACCCTGAGGTCAGCGCGTGGAGAGGGTGGGACTAAAAGGGACCTTACAGGGAAGGCCTTTCTCACCACCAGCCCCGCTCCATCTCAGTTCCAACAAAGGCTCATCCAGACTCGAAACGTTGGCTCTATTCTCACTCCACAGATGCTATCAGACCAGCTGAGATTTTCCAGCATTTTCTGTTTTTGTTTCAGATTCCAGCATCTGCAGTATTTTGCCTTTAAGCCACACCCCTGGTGTGTTTTGACTACCGTAATTACTGCATTATACCTCGCCCCTGGTCTAAGCTCCTCCCTCCCCCACCCAACCATTTTGGTTCCTCCCCTCTGATGATGAGGTGTGAAGGAGGGGTGGTGGGGGAGGTAGGCGTAGGGGGGTGAGAGGGGCCCCGTTTGATAACTTACATTGGGAACTTGAGGGACGGGTTACACCTGGGCAGGACCAGGACTAATGTTACAGAGCGAGTGCAGCGAAGGTTTACTAGGCTGATTCCTGGGATGGCAGGCCTGTCATATGAGGAGAGACTAAGTTGGTTAGGATTATACTCACTGGCGTTTAGAAGAGTGAGAGGGGATCTCATAGAAACTTAAAGAATTCTAACAGGGTTAGACAGGGTGGATTCAGAAAGAATGTTCCCTATGGTGGGGGGAGTCCAGAACTAAGGGGCTTAGTTTGAGGATAAGGGGTCAACCTTTTAGAACTGAGGTGAGGGGAAACAGAATGTACATTTTCAAAATGTTGCATGTTAATGTAAGCCTATTTGTGACACTAATAAATAAACTTAAACCTAAGATGCAGCAACCCTTAAGAACAAGAGAAAGGTGGCTAGGTGTGAACAAAGAACTAAGAACAAAGAACAAAGAAAGTTACAGCACAGGAACAGGCCCTCCGGCCCTCCAAGCCTGCACCGATAATGCTGCCCGACTAAACTACAACCCCCACCTTTCTGGGGACCATATCCTTCTACTCCCATCCTATTCATGTATTTGTCAAGACGCCCCTTAAAGGTCATCATTGTATCTGTTTCCACCACCTCCCCCGGCAGCAGGTTCCAGGCACCCACCACCTTCCGTGTAAAAAACCTGCCTCGTACATCTTTAAACTTTGCCCCTCGCACCTTAAACCTGTGCTCCCTAGTAATTGACTCTTCCACCCTGGGAAAAAGCTTCTGACTATCCACTCTATCCATGCCCCTCATAATCTTGTAGACTTCTATCAGGTCGCCCCTCAACCTCTGGCGTTCCAGTGAGAACAAACCAAGTTTCTCCAACCTCTCCTCATAGCTAATGCCCTCCATACCAGGCAACATCCTGGTAAATCTTTTCTGTACCCTCTCCAAAGCCTCCACATCCTTCTGGTCGTGTGACGACCAGAATTGAACACTATATTCCAAGTGCGGGGAGGGGAGTGTTTTTGCATTAACGGGATTTTAAGAAGAGCTTAGATATAGCTCTTGGGGCTAAAGGGATCAAGGGATATGGGGGGAAGAGGGGAGTCAGGATATTGAATTTGATGATCAGCCATGATCAAAATGATTGGGCGGAGCAGACTTGAAGGGCCGAATGGCCTCCTCCTGCTTCTAGTTTCTATGAAGCTGATGTTTCAGTCTGAGGTTCAGCATTCCTGGGCTCAAACAATATCCAGATTAGCTGCAAGAAAAGAGAATTCTAGAAAATCTCAGCAGGTCTGGCAGTATCTGCAGGGAGAGAGAAACAGTTAATGTTTGGAGTCTATTTGACACTTCATCAGGGTTAAAGTGAGGGGTTGGATATTAAACTGGAGCTGGGAGAAATTGCAATAGCGTGAGGGACCTGGGTTCAATTCCTGGCTTAGCTTACTGTTGATTAGATTTATTTCTTTATTCGATTTTTACCTTATTTACTTACACAGCACAGGGGAACAATGGTTGGCACTGCTGCCTCACAGCACTGGGAATCCGGGTTCGATTCCCAGCTCGGGTTACTGCCTGTGTGGAGTCTGCACGTTCTCCCCGTGTCTGCATGGGTTTCCTCCGGATGCTCCAGTTTCCTCCCACAGTCCGAAAGACGTGCTGGTTAGGGTGCATTGACCGTGCTAAATTCTCCCTCAGTGTACCTGAACAGGCGCCGGAGTGTGGCGACCAGGGGATTTTCACAGTAACTTCATTGCAGTGTTAATGTAAGCCTTACTTGTGACAATAATAAATAAACTTAAGATGTGGCAAACTTTAAGAACAAGAGACGGGAGGGGAGGGAGTGTTTTTGCATTAAGGCTATAAATACATAGAACATCGAACATAGAACAGTACAGCACAGAACAGGCCCTTCGGCCCACGATGTTGTGCCGAGCTTTATCTGAAACCAAGATCAAGCTATCCCACTCCCTATCATCCTGGTGTGCTCCATGTGCCTATCCAATAACCGCTTAAATGTTTCTAAAGTGTCTGACTCCACTATCACTGCAGGCAGTCCATTCCACACCCCAACCACTCTCTGCGTAAAGAACCTACCTCTGATATCCTTCCTATATCTCCCACCATGAACCCTATAGTTATGCCCCCTTGTAATAGCTCCATCCACCCGAGGAAATAGTCTTTGAACGTTCACTCTATCTATCCCCTTCATCATTTTATACACCTCTATTAAGTCTCCCCTCAGCCTCCTCCGCTCCAGAGAGAACAGCCCTAGCTCCCTCAACCTTTCCTCATATGACCTACCCTCCAAACCAGGCAGCATCCTGGTAAATCTCCTCTGCACTCTTTCCAGCGCTTCCACATCCTTCTTATAGTGAGGTGACCAGAACTGCACACAATATTCCAAATGTGGTCTCACCAAGGTCCTGTACAGTTGCAGCATAACCCCACGGCTCTTAAACTCCAACCCCCTGTTAATAAAAGCTAACACACTATAGGCCTTCTTCACAGCTCTATCCACTTGACTGGCAACCTTTAGAGATCTGTGGATATGGACCCCAAGATCTCTCTGTTCCTCCACAGTCTTCAGAACCCTACCTTTGACCCTGTAATCCACATTTAGATTTGTCCTACCAAAATGAATCACCTCACATTTATCAGGGTTAAACTCCATTTGCCATTTTTCAGCCCAGCTTTGCATCCTATCTATGTCTCTTTGCAGCCTACAACAGCCCTCCACCTCATCCACTACTCCACCAATCTTGGTGTCATCAGCAAATTTACTGATCCACCCTTCAGCCCCCTCCTCTAAGTCATTAATAAAAATCACAAAGAGCAGAGGACCAAGCACTGATCCCTGCGGCACACCGCTAGCAACCTGCCTCCAATCCGAAAATTTTCCATCGACCACCACCCTCTGTCTTCGGTCAGACAGCCAGTTAGCTATCCAATCGGCCAACTTTCCCTCTATCCCACACCTCCTCACTTTCATCATAAGCCGACCATGGGGGACCTTATCAAACGCCTTACTAAAATCCATGTATATGACATCAACTGCCCTACCTTCATCAACACACTTAGTTACCTCCTCAAAAAATTCTATCAAATTTGTGAGGCACGACTTGCCCTTCACGAATCCGTGCTGACTATCTCGGATTAATCCGCATCTTTCTAAATGGTCGTAAAACCCATCCCTAAGGACCCTTTCCATCAATTTACCAACCACCGAAGTAAGACTAACCGGTCTATAATTACCAGGGTCATTTCTATTCCCTTTCTTAAACAGAGGAACAACATTCGCCATTCTCCAGTCCTCTGGCACCATCCCCGTGGACAGTGAGGACCCAAAGATCAACGCCAAAGGCTCTGCAATCTCATCCCTTGCCTCCCACAGAATCCTAGGATACATTTCATCAGGCCCAGGGGACTTATCGACCTTCAGTTTATTCAAAACTGCCAAGACATCCTCCCTCCGAACATCTATTTCCTCCAGCCTATTAGCCTGTAACACCTTCTCTTCCTCAAAAACATGGCCCCTCTCCTTGGTGAACACTGAAGAAAAGTATTCATTCATCACCTCGCCTATCTCTACTGACTCCATACACAAGTTCCCACTACTGTCCTTGACCGGCTCTAACCTCACCCTGGTCATTCTTTTATTCCTCACATAAGAGTAAAAAGCCTTGGGGTTTTCCTTGATCCGACCCGCCAAGGACTTCTCATGTCCCCTCCGCGCTCTCCTAAGCCCCTTTTTCAGCTCATTCCTTGCTAACTTGTAACCCTCAATCGAGCCATCTGAACCTTGTTTCCTCATCCCTACATAAGCTTCCCTCTTCCTTTTCACAAGACATTCCACCTCTTTTGTGAACCATGGTTCCCTCACTCGGCCATTTTCTCCCTGCCTGACAGGAACATACCTATCAAGGACATCCAGTATTTGTTCCTTGAAAAAGTTCCACTTTTCATTAGTTCCTTTCTCTGACAGTTTCTGTTCCCAACTTATGCCCCCTAATTCTTGCCTAATCGCATCATAATTACCCCTCCCCCAATTGTAAACCTTGCCCTGCCGTACGGCCCTATCCCTCTCCATTGCAATAACAAAAAACACCGAATTGTGGTCACTATCTCCAAATTGCTCTCCCACAACCAAATCTAACACTTGGCCCGGTTCATTTCCCAGTACCAAATCCAATGTGGCCTCACCTCTAGTCGGCCCATCCACATATTGTGTCAGGAAACCCTCCCGCACACACTGCACAAAAACTGCCCCATCCAAACTATTTGACCTACAAAGGTTCCAATCAATATTTGGAAAGTTAAAGTCCCCCATAACAACTACCCTGTGACCCCCACACATATCCATAATCTGCTTAGCAATTTCTTCCTCCACATCTCTATTACTATTTGGGGGCCTATAGTAAACTCCTAGCAACGTGACCGCTCCTTTTCCTATTTCTAACTTCAGCCCATATTACCTCAGTGTGCAGATCCCCCACGAAGTGCCTTTCCGCTGCCGTTAAACTATCCTTGATTAACAATGCCACTCCTCCACCTCTTTTACCAGCTTCCCTACACTTAGTGAAACATCTATACCCCGGAACGTCCAACAACCATTCCTGTCCTTGTTCTACCCACGTCTCCGTAATGGCCACAACATCGTAGTCCCAAGTACCAATCCACGCCCCAAGTTCATCTACCTTGTTCCGGATGCTCCTTGCATTGAAGTAGACACACTTCAACCCACCTTCCTGTCTACCAGTACCCACCCTTGACCCTGATACCTTCCCCAATACCTCACCACCCTCACTGACTTCTGGACTACAACTCCCTTTCCCACTCCCCTGACAAATTAGTTTAAACCCCCCTGAAGAGCCGTAACAAATTTCCCTCCAAGGATATTGGTGCCCCTCTGGTTCAGGTGCACCCCGTCCTGTTTGTACAGGTCCCACCTTCCCCAGAACGTGTTCCAATTATCCACGTATCTGAAACCCTCCCTCCTACACCATCCCTGCAACCACATATTTAACTGCACTCTCTCCCTGTTCCTCAACTCGCTATCACGTGGTACCGGCAACGTACCAGAGATGACCACATGTTTCGTCTTGGCTCTCAGCTTCCAGCCCAGCTCCAGAAATTCCTGCTTTAAATCCCCGTCCCTTCTCTTACCTATGTCATTGGTACCAATGTGCACCACGACTTGTGACTGTTTCCCCTCCCCCTTCAGAATCTGGAAAACACGGTCTGAGACATCACGGACCTTGGCATCCGGTAGGCAACATACCATCCGTGAGTCTCTTTTGCTGCCACAGAACCTCCTATCTATCCCTCTAACTAACGAGTCCCCAATAACTATCGCCCTCCCGCTCTCCCCCTTTCCCTCCCGAGCCACAGAGACGGACACAGTGCTGGAGATCCTCTCACTGCGGCTCCCCACTGGTATGTCGTCCCCCTCAACCGTATCCAAAGCGGAATACTTGTTGCTAAGGGGAACGACCACCGGGGATCCCTGCACGGACTGCTTCCTCCCAGCCCCTCTCACCGTCACCCATCTGTTTTCAATCCTCGGAGTAACTGTATTCCTAAAGCTTGTGTCTATGGCCATCTCTGCGTCCCTGATGATCCTAAGTTCATCCAACTCCAGCTCCAGTTCCCTAACACGGTTTTGGAGGAGCTGCAGATGGGTGCACTTCCCACAGGTGTAATCAGTAGGGACACTGTCGTCGTCCCTCACCTCAAACATAGTGCAAGAGGAACATAGCACTGCCTGCACACCCATCCCCTCGAGATACCTTGCCAGTACCAGGTAGAAAGTGCAGGATTAAAAGCAAAGGGGTTTAAAATGGAGGAGACATGTTACAATGTAAAGCTGTTGAACTCAATGTTGGCATCCCAGGTCATCTCTCTTGTTTATAAGGTTGCTACATCTTGTTCCGATCCCTCCCAGCTACAGCTTAATATCCACTACATTTCTCCTCTCTGTTGAAGGGTCATCCAGACTTGAAACATTGGCTCTATTCTCTCTCCACAGATGCTGTCAGACCTGCTAGGTTTCTCCAACATTTTCTGTTCCTCTTTAAGATAAAGTAAAGCAAAGTTTATTTATTAGTTTCACAAGTAAGGCTTACATTAAAACTGCAATGAAGTTACTGTGAAATTCCCCGAGTCCCCACACTCCGGTCCCTGTTCGGGTCAATGCACCCTAACCAGCACGTCTTTCAGACTGTGGGAGGAAACCGGAGCACCCGGAGGGAAACCCAAGCAAACACGGGGGAGAACGTGCAGACTCCACACAGACAGTGAGCCAGGAATCGAGCGCTGGGTCCCTGGCGCTGTGAGGCTGCAGTGCTAACCACTGTGCCACCGTGCCGCCCCCAATTCAACCTCCACAGTATTTCACCTTTATCTCGCAACGTTAACTCTGTTTCTCTCCCTCCAGGTGCTGCCAGACCCATTGCGTTTTTCCAGCCTTCCCTGTTTTTGCTTCAGATTCCAGCATCCGCAATACTTTGCTTATGAAAATTAGCTTCCTGTGTAAGATTCTTGAAACCAGAAGGTGGATCATGTAAAAACAGGCAGAGGAGGAAATGGCAATAATTAAAACAAAAGGATTTTTTTTGCTTGTTGATTTAAAAGAAATGATAATTTTGAAGGAATAATCAAGTAATCTACTCTTAATTGTTTATATGTCTGCAGTTTTAAAGGCCCCAGCATCCTCGTGTTCATGTGACCCGCAGAGAGAGTCAGAGGTTGACAGGAAGGTTATTCCCTTTCCGTATGGTTGTCCATCTGCTGAAGGGGACATCGCGTAAGCTGCTACGTCGTCCAATCGCCTGCTTGCAAACATTCTCACCGATCTCATGACTGAGGTAAATAAATGTACTTTTGCGTCTGCAGTTCTGAAGCTTGATTCCATTTCTGCTGCGCTCTCTCTCACAGGGAAAGACCCCCTCATGCCTTTAACCGAGGCCGCCTCTCTCTCCTCTAGACATAAAAGATCTCTTGCCACTGCTTTAAAGAACAGCAGGGGAACCACCCTTAAGACCATAAGATATAGGAGCAGAATCAGGCCATTCGGCCCATCAAGCCTGCTCTGCCATTCAATCATGGCTGATAGTTTTCTCAAACCCATTCTCCAACCTTTCCCCGTAACCTTTGATTCCCTTACCAATCACCCCCAGTGACCTGGCCAATATTTATCCCTACCCCAACGCCAATAAAAGGAAATGATTCAGTTGTTGTGGACTTGAATATCAGCTTTTTTATTGATCGCAACTTTACTCTTCAATTCAATTCAACTCAATTCAACTCAAATCAGTTCAATTCAATTCAAATCAGTCCAATTCAATTCAAATCAGTTTAATTCAATTCAAATCAGTTCAATTCAATTCAATTTAAATCAGTGCAATTCAATTCAAATCAGTTCAATTCAATTCAACTCAATTCATTTCAATTCAAATCAAATCAGTTCAATTCAAATCAGCTCAATTCAATTCAAATCAGTTCAATTCAACTCAATTCATTTCAATTCAAATCAGTTCAATTCAATTCAAATCAGCTCAATTCAATTCAATTCAAATCAGTTCAATTCAATTCAATTCAATTCAATTCAACTCAATTCAAATCAGTTCAATTCAATTCAATTCAAATCAGTTTAATTCAATTGAATTCAAATCAGCTCAATTCAACTCAATTCATTTCAATTCAAATCAAATCAGTTCAATTCAATTCAAATCAGTTCAATTCAATTCAAATCAGTTCAATTCAATTCAACTCAATTCAAATCAGTTCAATTCAATTCAATTCAACTCAATTCAAATCAGTTCAATTCAATTCAATTCAAATCAGTTTAATTCAATTCAATTCAACTCAATTCAAATCAGTTCAATTCAATTCAAATCAGTTTAATTCAATTCAATTCAAATCAGTTCAATTGAACTCAATTCATTTCAATTCAAATCAAATCAGTTCAATTCAATTCAAATCAGCTCAATTCAATTCAATTCAAATCAGTTCAATTCAATTCAATTCAACTCAATTCAAATCTGTTCAATTCAAATCAGTTTAATTCAATTCAATTCAAATCAGTTCAATTCAATTCAAATCAGTTCAATTCAACTCAATTCATTACAATTCAAATCAAATCAGTTCAATTCAAATCAGTTCAATTCAATTCAACTCAACTCAATTCAAATCAGTTCAATTCAATTCAATTAAACTCAATTCGATTCAATTCAACTAAACTCAATTCGATTCAATTCAACTTTATTATCATTGTACAGTGCACAAATGCAAATACAATGCAAAGTGAGCTTTCAGGCTCCCAAGATACAAAGAAAAAAGCAAATGCAAGTGGTCATTATAAAATAGTGCCAATAGTCATTATATGTATACATGCAAATTGCACAATGCCCATCTCCTGGGAATATGTTAAAATACGTTCAAGTAATCAGAGCAAGCCTCTTAAACAGTTGTTTTAATGCAAACTGTAGTGAGGTCCCTGGAAAGACACTGGTCACAGTCTGTAACGAGCTGGAGCATAGAATTCAGGAATACACAAGCAGTTATAGTTTCAAATTCGATTACAAGTAATTAGCAAATACCAGTCAAGGTATAGGAGTTATCTCTAACCACTCACAGTTATTGGTTAAGGTTACATCATTCATAAGATATTAAAACCAATCACAATCACCTTTTGTTTGCTTAATTATAATATCCAATCAGCAGGAAGACTGTATGTTAGCTGGCCTAATTCATCAAGTTATCAGTGATGTCCCATTTTGTGTTGGTCTCTGTGGATATCACTCTCTTCTTCCAGTTCCAGGTGCCTAAGTTAATGAGTTCTCTCAGACTAAAGGCCTTGGTGCTTATCTGTGAAGACTTAGATAAAGACCTTTAATTTTCTCATAGCAGCTTATGTGATTTGTAAACTTGTGTGATTATTAACCCCTTCAATCATGACTATACTGTCTGTGGGAGCTGGCTGTGCATGCAGTTAAAATCATAGAAGGCCATTCGGCCCATCGACCCTGCACCAACACCAATCCCAGGCCCTATCCCTGCCACCCTACGTATTTGCGCTGCTAATTCCCCTGACACAAAGGGGCAATTTAGCATGGCCAATTAACCTAGCCTGCACATCATTGGAGTGTGGGAGGAAACCGGAGCACCCGGAGAAAACCCACGCAGACACGGGGAGAGCGTGCAAACTCCACACAGACAGTCACCCGAGGCCAGAATTGAACCCGGGTCCCTGGCTTTGTGAGGCAGCAATGCTAACCACTGTGCCACCGTGCTGCCCCATTGACTGCCAGCTTCCCAACATTGCAACAGTGACTACACTTACAAAGTACATCATTGGCTGGAACTTACTTTAGGAAAAGCGCAATTTAATTGCAAGTTCTTCCTGATACCTCAATATGAGGAGATGGTGGCATAGTTGTGAATTCACTGTACTGGCCATCCAGTTAATGTTCTGGGGACATGCAATCAAACCTCACTGTGACAGCTGGCGGAATTTAAGTTCAAATGATACAATCAGCTGGCAGAGGCATGATGGGCCAAGTGGCCACCTCCAAAGCTGTAAGATTTTATGATTCTAACTATTTTTATCATCAATGGGGGAGGGGGAGGGGGCATTATGTTTGATGAAGGTTGTCAGAGGTGGCGCAAGTACATGACAGCATCAGTTCTCTCACATCTAGCCTTCAACCTCTCCACCACAATCCTCAATGTCTCATAGAGTCATAGAGTCATAGAGGTTTACAGCATGGAAACAGGCCCTTCGGCCCAACTTGCCCATGCCGCTCCTTTTCTTTAAACCCCTAAGCTAGTCTCGATTATATTTTCCTGTTGCTCCTTCCAGCATCTTAATGAACCATCCATACTGGTGGTGAATCTGTGGAACTCTTTGCCGCAGAAGGCTGTGGAGGCCAGATCATTGAGTGTCTTTAAAACAGAGATAGATAGGTTCTTGATCATTGAGGGGATCAAGGATTACGAGGAGAAGGCAGGAGAATGGGGGTGAGAATCATATCAGCCATGATTGAATGGCGGAGCAGACTCGATGGGCCGAATGGCCTAATTCTGCTCCTATATCTTACGGTCTTATGTTTCCTGTGGCTGTGTTGTGTCAAAATGAAGACCTCACACCAGCTCTTGCTCTCACCCATTCTTTCACAGAAGCCAAGCCACACGCCATCTGATTTGAGAATATATCGGCTGTTCCTTCACTGTTGGTGGGTCAAAATCCTAAACTCCCTCCCTAACAGCATAGTGGATGTACCTACACCAGATGGACCGCTGTGGCTCACGTTACGGTTGAATCTGCTTCCAACCTCCATTCAGGCAGCCCCTTTACAGATCACGGTGGCTCGCTGTGTAAACCTGGATGTTCCCTCATGTCCCTTTTCCCAGTCCCCTGACATAACCAATGTACACACGGGAGATCATTTCAAAGCTGTTGCTTCTTTTTGGGATCAAGACACGGCTAAAAATTCGTTTACAGAAACTTTCACTGAGAGTGCTGCATTGCCAACTCAAGCCTTCACTCACACTCCAGCCTGTAATTCACTCTGGGTGTTGGCTATTCTGTATAAGAATCAGTAAACTCATTGAAATTTACCTGGAGTTCGGAACAGCAATCCCACAGCATCCCACGGGGCAGCACAGTGACACAGTGCTGCCTCACAGTGCCAAGGATTCCTGGCTTGGGTCACTGTCTGTGCGGAGTCTGCGTGGGTTTCCTCCGGGTGCTCCGGTTTCCTCCCACAGTCTGAAAGACGTGCTGGTTAGGGTGCATTGACCCGAACAGGCGCTGGGGTGTTGGGACTAGGGGAATTTCACAGTAACCTCATTGCAGTGTTAATGTAAGCCTTACTTGTGACTAATAAAATAAACTTTAACTTTAAACTTTAAAGTTTACCAGGAGTTCAGAACAGCAATCCCACAGCATCCCATGGGGCGGCACGGTGACACAGTGGTTAGCACTGCTGCCTCACAGCGCCAGGGACCCGGGTTTGATTCCTGGCTCGGGTCACTGTCCGTGCGGAGTCTGCACGTTCTCCCTGTGTCTGCGTGGGTTTCCTCCGGGTGCTCCGGTTTCCTCCCACAGTCCGAAAGAAGTGCTGGTTAGGGTGCATTGACCCCGAACAGGTGCCAGACTATGGGGACTGGGGGAATTTCACAGTAACTTCCTTGCAGTGCTAATGTAAACTTTACTAGTGATTAATAAATAAATTTTCCTTTTAACTCTGGCATTGTAGCCAATCCATGATGTGGAGACGCCGGTGTTTGCCCTGTTTGTGAACAGAACTCCCACTTACCTGACGAAGGAGCAGCGCTCCGAAAGCTTGTGGCCTTTGCTACCAAATAAACCTGTTGGATTTTAACCTGGTGTTGTGAGACTTCTTGTTGTAGCCAATCCCACAGGAGCTTCATCAGGTATCAGATGTTTATTCCCCTCATTAAGGCTAATCCTCATCTCCTCATCTCAAATACGTACTCCAGCCAATCCCGCCCACAGTTAATGACCTATTTAAAATCATTTTATTGAATTCAATAAAAATCTGGAATTAATTATTTAATGATGACCACGAAAGCATTGTCGATTGTCTGAAAAACCCATCTGGTTCACTAATGTCCCTTTAGGGAAGGAAATCTGCCGTCCTTACCTGGTCCGGCCTACATGTGACTCCAGAGCCACAGCAATGTGGTTGACTCTCAATTGTCCCCCGGAATGGAGGGCAGTTAGGGATGGGCAACAGATGTTTAAATTTAATGTTTGTTTATTGGTGCCACAAGAGGCTTACATTAACACAGTAGGGATATGGGGGTACGGCCTGGGTGGAATTGTGGTCGGTGCAACTTGATGGGCCGAATGGCCTCCTTCTGCACTGTAGGGTTCTATGATTCTATGATAATCCTCTGAAATGAAGTTACTGTGCAAATCCCCTAGCCGCCACACTTTGGCGCCTGTTCGGGTACACTGAGGGAGAACCTAAGTAGCACGTCTTTCGGACTGTGGGAGGAAACCGGAGCACCCGGAGGAAACTTACGCAGACACGGGGAGAACGTGCAAACTCTGCACAGACAGTAACCCAAGCTAGGAATCAAACCCGAGTCCCTGGAGCGGTGAGGCAGCAGTGCCAATCATTGTGCCACCGTGCTGCCCAGTTAGCAATGCCCACATGCCACGAATGAACAGAAAAAACCTCCTCCATTAGATTCCATTGCAGCAGATAGTGCACTCACATATATTCATTAAACTGTATACAATGTTAGGGACCAGACCAGAAACTCCAAGATATTTTATGAAGCTGGCCTAGTTAATTGTCTGGAAAAAAGAAAATAATGCCCAACATTGGGCACCACTGTTTTAATACAGTGCTCATGTTATGGTCCAGTGTTTGAGAGCTGTAAAGGGGAGGGGTAGTATACCAACGACGAGCATCAATGAGGTGAATGCCCTTTGGGCGGCACGGTGGCACAGTGGGTTAGCACTGCTGCCTCGCAGTGCCAGGGACCCGGGTTCGATTCCCGGCTTGGGTCACTGTCTGTGCGGAGTCTGCACGTTCTCCCCGTGTCTGCGTGGGTTTCCCTCTGGGTGCTCCGGTTTCCTCCCACACCCCAAAGATGTGCGGGTTAGATGGATTGGCCATGCTAAATTGCCCATTAGTGTCAGGGGGACTAGCAGGGTAAATATGTGAGGTTACAGTAATAAGACCTGAGTGGGATTGTGGTCGGTGCAGACTCGATGGGCCGAACGGCCTCCTTCTACGCTGTAGGGATTCGATGATTCTATGATAATAAGAACCTAAGAAATAGGAACAGGAGGAAGCTATTTGGCCCATTGAAGGGCTTTGCCATTCAGTAAGATCATGGCTGATCTGATTGCGGCTTTCCTGCCCATCTCCCATAACGCGTTGCTCCTTTGTAGATCAAAAACCCATCTAATTCAGCCTGGAAGCGTCTCGATGGACACTTGTGATGCCAAGGCACACAAGGCTATGGGCTAAGTGCTGGAAAATGGGATTAGAATAGTTGGATGGTTTGTCTTTGACTGGCACAGACGCAATGGGCTGAAGGATTATCGGAAGGATGTGGTATCACTGGAAGGACTGCAGAGGAGATTCACCAGGATGCTGCCTGGGATGGAACATTTATGAAGAGAGGTTGGATTGTTTTCGTTGGAGCAGAGAAGACTGAGGGGGCGACCTGATCGAGGTGTTCAAGATTATGAGGGGCATGGACAGGGTGGATAGGGAGCAGCTGTTCCCCTTAGTTGAAGGATCAGTTACGAGGGGGACATAGGTTCAAGGTGAGAGGGGCAGGAGGGGATGTGAGGAAAAACCTTTTTACCCAGAGGGTGGTGAGGTCTGGAATGCGCTGCCTGGGAGGGTGGTGGAGGCGGGTTGCCTCACATCCTTTAAAAAGTACCTGGATGAGTACTTGGCATGTCAAGGCTATGGGCCAAGTGCTGGTAAATGGGATTAGGTGGGAGTTCAGGTGTTTCTAAGGTGTTGGTGCAGGCTTGATGGGCTGAAGGGCCTCTTCTGCGCTGTATAATTCTATGATTCTAAGGGCCTTTTTTTGTGCTGTATATATCTATGCCTATGACTAAACCCCAACCTTTGCATTTGATTTTGGCATTAGGGTGAGCATAAGGTGTTCCACTCCAGATATGATTCCAATGACCTACTAGGAAGCTTTAATCAAGACAAACTTTATTTAAGAACACGGTTAGAATGCAACAAAAAGAATTAGCATAAGTTTTACCAAATAAAATACTTAAACATGACAAAGTTTAATTCTTAACAGCTAACCATCTCTATTATTCCAATTTAAAGCAGTATTCTCACAGTGATACACCCTTCTTCAGAATTTGTTCCCACTAAAAATAAGTATATTCACGTGGCGCTAGATTTCCTTTAAACACTTTTGGACAGAGATCCAGACAGCAGTTTCCAGAGAGGATATATCCTCCAAAGCAATTCTCAGAGAAAGAAACACTCTCATACAGCAGAATCTCAGAGAAAGAGACTTATCTCCTGGCAGATTCCAGTCTCCAACTACAGAGAGGGGAAGAGAGAAGCACTGCTCTCTCTCAACTCCAATTAGCATCCAAAAATAGCAACTAAATGTGCATTCTCTGTGTAAGCCTAGCTCCATCCAGTCACATGACCGTACCTGACAATCAAGCCCGACTCTGCAAAATCCTAGGGGAACACGAAGAACAGCAGAGCACTATTAGGTCAGATTAAAACAAACATTGCAGCAATTAAGATCAATTATACTGCTGCAGTAACAATACAGGATACCAGTCACAGACAAAACGGCACTGATAATAACTAAAACAGATCCTGCATAAGAAACATGTCCAAAATACATTTCTTAAAGGCACTGTATCATCACAATAAACCATCCAAAACCTTTGATTAGCTACCAGCTTCTAACTTACGCTGTTAGTCTCTATATAAAACACACAGATCTGTCAATTGGATTCATAGAATCATAGAATTCTATACTGCAGAACAAGGCTATTCAGCCCATTAAGCCTGCACTGACAACGATCCCACCCAGGCCCTATCCCTGTAACCTCATATGTTTACCCTGCTAATCCCCCTGAGGGGCAATTTAGCACGGCCAATCTATCTAATCTGCACATCTTTGGACCGTGGAAGGAAACTGGAGCGCCCGGAGGAAACTTACGCGGAGAATGTGCAGACTCCGCACAGGAGGTCACCCAAGCCGAGAATCAAATCTGGGTTCCTAAGGCAGCAGGGCTAACCACTGTGCCACCGGGCCACCCCAGCCTGTTGTGTTCAGAACGCATTGATTGGACCGGTGCTGGGATTTTTTGTGTCCCGTTTTATTTCAGGTTCTGTCTGCGAGCGGAGCCTTGCGCACCCTGGCCACGGAGGAGCATCCAATGGGAGCTGATGGGATGTACGACAAACTACGGATGCTGAACGTCCAGACAGGGAGCTGGGGCGGACGGCCAGGCTGGTACCAGGGCAGCTCGGTACCAGGGCAAGGGAGCACAGGTAAGGCAAACGGCACATCGCTTGAGAACATCTGTTTTTGAGGACGAGAATGTATTATCTAAGTGCTCACTCTTCCAGGGGTCTAATGCCTCCAGTGGCTCAGTTGGTAGACCATGAATATATTATCTCCAAATTTGCATGTGATACAAAGTTGGGTGGGAGGGTGAGCTGTGAGGAGGATACAGAGATGCTTCAGTGTGATTTAGACAGGTTGATTGGACATCCGCATGGCCAATGCAGTATAATGTGGATAAATGTGAGCTTATCCACTTTGGTAGTAATAATAGGAAGGAAGATTATTGTTTGAAAGGGTGTAAATAGATAAGTGGATACTCTTGGAGTCCTTGTGCATCAGTCGCTGAAAGTAAGCGTGCAGTTTCAGCAGGCAGTAAAGAAGGCAAATGATCTTCATAGCGAGAGGATTTGAATATAGGAATAGGGATGCTTTGCTGCAATTGTACACAGCATTGGTGAGGCCACACCTGTGCAGTTTTGCTGTCTTTATCTGAGGAAGGATGTCCTTGCTATAGAAGGTGTGCTGCAAAGGTTTACCAGACTAATTCCTGGGATGGCAGGCCCGTCATATGAGGAGAGACTGAGTCGGTTAGGATTATATTCATGGGAGTTTAGAAGAGTGAGAGGGGATCTCATAGAAACTTATAAAATTCTAACAGGATTAGACAGAGTAGATTCAGAAAGAATGTTCCCAATGGTGGGGGAGTCCAGAACTAGGGGTCATAGTTTGAGGATAAGGGGTAAACCTTTTAGGACTGAGATAAGGAGAAATTTCTACACCCAGAGAGTGGTGAATGTGTGGAATTCACTACCACAGAAAGTAGTTGAGACCAAAACATTGTGTAATTTCAAGAAGAAATTAGATATAGCTCTTGGAGCTAAAGGGATCAAGGGATATGGGGGGGAAGGGGGGATCAGGATATTGAATTGGATGATCAGCCATGATCAAATTGAATGACGGAGCAGGCTCGTAGGGCCGAATGGCCTCCTCCTGCTTCTAGTTTCTATGTTTCTATATGGCTCTGATTTAAAAGGTCATTTGTTTAGGCCCTGCTCCAGAGAATAATGCACAAACATCTAGGCTGACACTCCCACCGCAATACAGAGGGAGGAGTTACCTTTAGGAGGAGAACTTAAATCAAGGCTCTGAAAAAGGTGCTAAATAAATGTAAGGCTTTCTTTTCGGTCTGATTATTTGCCTTGACTCATAGCGAACAAGGCCATAGGAGGTTTGTGAGCCAATCAAATATAGATAGGTAATTAGCTCTGGTCTACAAGGGGCCCAATCATCTCTCTCCACTAGAATAGACAATTGGTTACCATTGAGATCTTGTGGTGCAGTGGGTAGCAGCTCTGTCTTGGAGCCAGGCATTCTGGGTTCAAGTCTCGCTCCAGGACTTGGTGGCTATGGAAGGTGGGTTCATAATGTGGCCAAACAAGTTGAGTACCTACAGTTGGCTGAGCACAGTGGTGGCACAGTGGTTAGCACTGCTGCCTCACAGCGCCAGGGACCTGGGTTCGATTCCCGGCTTTGGGTGACTATTTGATTTGATTTGATTTATTATTGTCCCATGCATTAACATACAGTGAAAAGTATTGTTTCTTGCGCGCTATACAGACAAAGCATACTGTTCATAGAGAAGGAAAGGAGAGAGTGCAGAATGTAGTGTTACAGTCATAGCTAGGGTGCAGAGAAAGACCAACTTAATGTGAGGTAGGTCCATTCAAAAGTCTGATGGCAGCAGGGAAGAAGCTGTTCTTGAATCAGTTGGTTCGTGACCTCAGACTTTTGTATCTTTTTCCCGACGAAAGAAGGTGGAAGAGAGAATGTCCGGGGTGCGTGGGGGTCTTTAATTATGCTGGCTGCTTTGCCGAGGCAGCAGGAAGTGTAGACAGAGTCAATGGATGGGAGGCTGTTTTGCATGATGGATTGGGCTACATTCACGATCTCCCTATGCACAGTCTGTGGAATCTGTGCATTCTCCCCATGTCTGCGTGGGTTTCCTCCCACAGTCTAAAAGACGTGCTGGTTAGGTGGATTGGCCATGCTAAATTCTCCCTCAGTGTACCCGAACAGGCGCCAGAGTGTGGCAACTCGGGGATTTTCACAGTAACTTCATTGCAGTGTTAATGTAAGCCTACTTCTGACACTAATAAGTTAATAGATTGGTGCCAACAGCATCAGATATTCCGGTTGGGGTGGGTTTGGGATCTGACTTTTGTCCTAGGCATGGCTGGTGGTTGTGGGTTGGACCTGCCTTTGGCCAGAGAACTGAAGAGGAAATAGTTATAAATCCTGTCGGGGCAACACTCCTCCTTGAGCAGGGTGAAGACCGTGAAGCAGGTCCCGGGTCGACCTAATCTGCAACTGGAAGTGAAGCAGTGCTGTGGGTGCTATTCTGAAACGCACTCTAGCCAACTCAGCTAACCAGCCCCTATTGAGTGCATATACTAACTGAATTGTCCTTTGCTCCAGTGTCCTTTGAGTTATTTTTGGGTTGGCGGCCACACGACCTTTGTCCGGAGCTCACTATGACCCCGGTGGCACAGTGGTCAGCACTGCTGCCTCACGGTGCCAGGGTCCCGGGTTCAATTCCAGCCTCGGGTCACTGTCTGTGTGGAGTCTGCACGTTCTCTCCATGTCTCCGTGGGTTTCCTCCAGGTGCTCCGGTTTCCTTAGTCTGAAAGACTGTGCTGGTTAGGGTGCATTGGCCATGCTAAATTCTCCCTCAGTGTACCTGAACAGGCGCCGGAGTGTGGCGGCTAGGGGATTTTCACAGCTACTTTATTGCAATGTTAATGTAAGCCTACTTGTGACACTAATAAATACATTTAGTGTCAGGGGAACTAGGAGGGTAAATATGTGGTGTTACGGGGATAGGACAGGATCTGGGGTAGGATTGTGGTCGGTGCAGACTCGATGGGCCAAATGGCCTCATTCTGCACTGTAGGGATTCTATGAATAGCCCAGAGGAAGAGAGAAGGTTAGCAGAAGATGTCGGAAAGGCACCAATGTACTTGCTGTTGAGACAAAACCGTTATTTCCCGGTGCCATTTGAACATATTCGGTTTGCAATTATTGGCCCCTGCTTTTTCCCTGACCCTGCCCGCCTGGGCCTCGAGGTATTTTAGATCAGCTGTTTTGTTGATCCTGAGGGTCGCATGAGCGTTATGTCGTAACGAGTCTGCCTTTGTGTTCTTATCTCTCTTCACCACCCCTCCCCCCACACCAAACAGACAGCTGCCAGCAGCTGGAGGTCAGAGGTGAAAACGGCAGCGGGGTCAACGTCAACGGGGATGATTCGGACGAGTCCCAGATCCGCCTGCAGCTCAAGAGGAAACTCCAGCGGAACCGCACGTCCTTCACGCAGGATCAGATCGAGGCGTTGGAGAAAGGTAACGCCCGCTGGAGCGCGGATGGAGGTCGGAAACCTCGGTGCTGCCCCGGCACTCAGAACCTGTCCATAACTTCACCGTAACTTTATCCGAAGCACATTTCCTCCGGGCGCTCCGGTTTCCTCCCACAGTCCAAAGATGTGTGGATTAGGTGGATTGGCCGTGATAAATTGTCCCTTAGTGTAAGGGGGACTAGCTAGGGTAAATAGGGCCTGGTTGGGATTGTGGTCGGTGCAGACTCAATGGGCTGAATGGCCTCCTTCTGCACTGTAGGGATTCTGTGATTCTCTCCACCGACTTGTCCAGAATTTCCACCATTTGCTGCTTTTATTTCAGCCCTTGCAGGATGGTTGACGCTTTGCTTCTGGAAATAGACTCCGGTTTCCTTTCCCCTGTCAGTGTTGATGTTCCTGGAATATATCTGGGCGGTTTGATGGGTGAGCGCGGGCGGTGGAGGGATGACTTTCCCTGGGTCGATTGACCTTTGCTGACTTGTCACTTTGTGTCAAAGATTGCAGCACTCATTTACTTTTCATCTTCTCTCAAAGAATTTGAACGGACTCATTATCCAGATGTCTTCGCCAGAGAGAGGCTCGCTGCTAAAATCGACCTCCCCGAGGCCAGGATACAGGTAACTGGAAAAGCAGTTAGATTCAATTTAGTTTTTTTATTCATTCGCGGGACATGGGCATCGCTGGCTGGCCAGCATTTATTGCCCAACCATTGTTGCCCTTGGAGGGCAGTTGAGAGTCAACCACATTGCTGTGGCTCTGGAGTCACATGTAGGCCAGACCCGGTGAGGACGGCAGATTTCCTTCCCCAAAGGACATTAATGAACCAGATGGGTTTTTCCCGACAATCGTCATCAGTAGATTCTCAATTCCAGATTTTTAAAAATTGAATTCAAATTCCACCATCTGCCGTGGTGGGATTCGAACCTGGCTCCCCAGAACATTAGATGAGTTTCTGGATTGATAAACCAGCGATAATACCACTAGGCCATCGCCTCCTCATTTATTATTGTTGCAAGTATTTGGAAATAGTGAAAAGCATTGTTTCTTGCACGCTGTACAGACAAAGCATACCGTTCATAGAGAAGGAAAGGAGAGGGTGCAGAATGTAGTGTTACAGTTACAGCCAAGGTGCAGAGAAAGATCAACCTAATATAAGGTAGGTCCATTCAAAGGTCTGATGGCAGCAGGGAAGAAGCTGTTCTTGAGTTGGTTGGTACGTGACCTCAGACTTTTGGGCAGCATGGTGGCACAGTGGTTAGCACTGCTGCCTCACAGCTCCAGGGATCCTGGTTCGATTCCCGGCTTGGGTCACTGTCTGTGTGGAGTCTGCACGTTCTCCCCGTGTCTGCATGGGTTTCCTCCGGGTGCTCCGGTTTCCTCCCACAGTCCAAAGATGCCCGGATTAGGTGGATTGGCCATGCTAAATTGCTCCTTAGTGTCCTGGGATGCGTAGGTTAGAGGGATTAGCGGGGTAAATATGTGAGGTGATGGGGATAGGGCCTGAGTGGGATTGTTGTCAGTGCAGACTCGATGGGCTGAATGGCCTCCTTCTGCACTGTAGGGATTCTATGGATTTTGTATCTTTTTCCCGATGGAAGAAGGTGGAAGAGAGAATGTCCGGGATGTGTGGGTTCCTAGACAATGCTGGCTGCCTTCCCGAGGCAGCGGGAAGTGTAGACAGCGTTAATGGATGGGAGGCTGGTTTGCGTGATGACTGGGCTACAACCCTTTGTAGTTTCTTGCGGTCTTGGGCAGAGCAGGAGCCATACCAAGCTGTGATACAACCAGAAAGAATGCTTTCTATGGTGCATCTGTAAAAATTGGTGAGAGTCATAGCGGACATGGTGAATTTCCTTAGCCTCCTGAGAGAGTAGAGACATTGGTGTATCTGTGTGAGACACCTAGAGTATGTCCAACCTAGGGGCAGGAGTGGGGTGGTGGGGGGAGGCCGGAGTTGGATGGGGAGAGGGTCAGGATTTGGATGGGTGGGGAAGATAGGAGTAGGGTGGGAAGGGGAGCTAGGAGTGGGTTGGGGGGTTGTCAGGAGTGAGGTGGAGAGTGGAGGAAGGAGTGGGGTGGGTGGGCAGGAGTGGGGTGGGAGGGAGTCAGGAATAGAGTGGGGAGAAGGTGGAGGAGTGGGGCAGGAGTGGAGGCATGAGTGGGGTGGGGAGGGGGTGCAGGAGTGGGATGGAGAGGGGTGCAGAAGTGGGGTGGGGAGTCTGGGCAGGAGTGGGGCAGAAGTGGGCGTGGGAGTGGTGGTAGGAGTGGGGTGGGGAGGGGGGTGCAGGAGTGGTGGTAGGAGTGGGGGCAGGAGTGGGGTGGGGTGGGGATCACGGGTATGAGTGGGGGCAGGAGTGGGGTGGGGAGGGGGGTGCAGGAGTGGGGTGGGGTGGGGATCACGGGTATGAGTGGGGGCAGGAGTGGGGTGGGGAGGGGGGTGCAGGAGTGGGGGTAGGAGTTGGGGGCGGGAGTGGGGGTAGGAGTGGGGTGGGGTGGGGATCACGGGTATGAGTGGGGGCAGGAGTGGGGGCAGGAGTGGGTGGGGAGTGGGGTGCAGGAGTGGGTGGGGAGTGGGGTGCAGGAGTGGGTGGGGAGTGGGGTGCAGGAATGGGGGTAGGAGAGGAGTGCAGGAGTGGGTGGGGACAGAAAATCCTGGCCCATTGCAAGACCACCATTCTTATTTGTCACCCTGGACGTTTTTCCGCCGCTCTGGACAACACCGTTTCTTTTCCTCTTTCTCACCTCCAGGTTTGGTTTTCAAATCGGCGTGCCAAGTGGAGGAGGGAGGAAAAACTCCGCAATCAGAGGAGGCAGGCATGCAGCGGGCCCAGCCATGTGCCAATCAACAGCAGCTTCTCGCCAACACTTTACCAGTCGATTCCGCAGCCCGCCACCTCAGGTCATTATCACGCAATCTAGTCTCTCTCTTAGCCTACATCGAATGTGCATCCTCAACCACCCTGCAAATCAACCTGCCAATTGCTCCACCTTTCTCGTTCCCGCCGCCAAATACCTCTGCCTTTTGAATGAGATATTAAACTGAGACCCCCCACATCTGCCCTGTCGGCAGGACGTGAAAGACCCTAAGGCGTAACTTTGACAAAGAGCAAAGGGGGAGTTCCAATCAGTGTCCTGTCCAGTTTTGATCTGGTCCTTAGCCTATTGGTTGTGGGATCTCACTGTGCACAAAATGGCTGCCCCGTCTCCAACATTACAACAGCGACTGTATTTTAGGAGTACTTCATTGCCTGTTGGGCTTTTGAAGTTGTGAAAAGTGCAGCACAGTGGCACAGTGATTAGCACTGCTGCCTCACAGCGCCAGGGACCCGGGTTCGATTCCCGGCTTGGGTCACTGTCTGTGCGGAGTTTGCACATTCTCCCCGTGTCTGCGTGGGTTTCCTCCGGGTGCTCCGGTTTCCTCCCACACTCCAAAGATGGGTGGATTGGCCATACTAAATTGCCCCTTAGTGTAGGGGGACTAGCTAGGGTAAATGCGTGGGGGTTATGGGGATAGGGCCTGGGTGGGATTGTGGTACCACCCAGGATTGAGGTGCAGACCCGATGGGCCGAATGGCCTCCTCTTGCACTGTAGGGATTCTATGAAGTGGGATATAAATTCAAGTTGTTTCTTTCTGTTGCTCTCACCCCAGCGACTGACTCTTGCTGGAGTTCAATCACACACAGTGGTGGAGCCGTGAGTTTAGACCCTGTTGCCACACTCCCACCACCCCCACACTGTGAATTGTTGACCCGAGAATCACTTCTCTCTGGACTAATGCCTCTTCACCCCCTCCCCCGCGAGCCATTGCCCCTCCGCCGACCATGTGCTGAGGTACACCCAGGTTATGGCTGTGGTGGACCTTCATTACAGAATGTGTCCTCGGGCAAACTTAGGAAAAAAGTGGTTTAAAAATAAGCAACCCTTTTGACTAACTTAGAACCAATTGGAAAGAAATTGCCCTGGCCTTCTCAAGCTGTTGGGTTTTATGGGCATCGGATGACCCTGGCATCCAAGGCCAAGTATGGGAGCAGGAATAGCACAGGTCATAGAATCATAGAATCCCTACAGTGCAGGAGGAGGCCATTCAGTCCATTGAATCTGCACTGACAACAATCCCACCCAGGCCCTATCCTGGAAACCCAATATATTTACCCTGCTAATCCATCTAACCAACACATCCCGGGACACGAAGGGACAGTTTATCATGGCCAATCCACCTAACCCGCACATCTTGGGTCTGTGGGAGGAAACCGGAGCACCCGGAGGAAGTTCACGCAGACATAGGGAAGAACATGCAAACTCCACACAGACAGTGACCCAAGCCAGGAATCGAACCCGGATCCCTGGCGCTGTGAGGCAGCAGTGCTAATCACTGTGTCACCGTGCCGCCCAAAAATACCCCGGGTCAATGGGCTATTTGGTCCTGTGCAGCATCATAGTGAAGCCCAGTGCAGCCTTGGGCGGCACGGTGGCACAGTGGTTAGCACTGCTGCCTCACAGCGCTGGGGACCCGGGTTCAATTCCTGACTTGGGTCACTGTCCGTGCAGAGTCTGCACGTTCTCCCCGTGTCTGCGTGGGTTTCCTCCAGGTGCTCCGGTTTCCTCCCACAGTCCAAAAAGACGTGCTGGTTAGGGTGCATTGACCCAAACAGGCGGCGGAGTGTGGTGACTAGTGCCACTGTGCCACCGTGCTGTCCCATTGGCCATGCTAAATTCTCCCTCAGTGTACCCGAACAGGCGCTGGGGTATGGCGCCTAGGGGAATTTCACAGTAACTTCATTGCAGTGTTAATGTAAGCCTACTTGTGACACTAATAAATAAACTTTAAAAGAAACTTTAATGTTTACCTTGTCCATGCCCAATGTGCACATCTGGACAGTTGGCATTGCATTGGCAATTGGGCACTGGAATCCCAAGTGACTCCTTCCCTCCTGTTGCGGGAAATTCTTTAAGGTGGCCTGATTAATTTAAATCTTTTCATTAAACATTTCATTTCACAAAGGCAAAAAAAGTTTATTCAGTTCAATGAAATTCTTCAATTGAACTAATTTTAATTAAAACATTGAAATGTTAGAATCAAAAACATTACAAATTAACAATATTCAGACAAAACATACAATTAAGACAAGACAAATCTCATTTTGGCTCAAAACGGGAGATCTATGGTTCCACCTACACAGCTAACGCGCTAGCAGACTTTTCACAAAGATCTCGGATTTCATGCCAAGAAAGTAGAATAATTATACTTTTTTAAAATCAGATTAATCAGCCCAGCACTTAATTAACAGCAATTTCATTCATTCACTGATCTGTCAATCTACTGATGGCATGTCCTTCAATCAATAATTTTTTGACACCTTCAAATATAAACATGCCGTTAGTCTGTCTGTTTTATGGAAGTTCTGTCCCAAAAAAATGGCTTGTTATGATTCAGCATTTCTCTAACCAGTTTAAACCTGTTCTGTTGAAGGCACCTTTATCTATTGGACTTATTTTCCCCGGTTTAGATATGTGTTGGTCATTTACTTTGTTGCATTATTTGTGCCTGGCTTGTGCTGATATCTTCCATGAATACATCTTTCATTTTACTGGCCTGTTACAAATCTCATTTCTTAACAAGACAAATCTCATTTCTTAGAGAACATTATTAATATGTTACTTAAATATTTTGTATTATTCTCAAACCACATATTAAAACATTAGCTGCTAATTATCCTCAAGTTGGGTGTATAGAATTAATCAGAATTCTCAACTACACCGTGGTGGCACGGTGGCACAGTGGTTAGCACTGCTGCCTCACAGCGCCAGGCACCCAGGTTCAATTCCCAGTTTGGGTGACGGTCTGTGTGGAGTTTGCATGTTCTCCCCGTGTCTGCGTGGGTTTCCTCCGGGTGCTCCAATTTCCTCCCACAGTCCAAAGATGTGCGGGTTAGGTTGATTGGCCGTGCTAAATTGACCCTAGTGTCAGGGGATTAGCGGGGTAAATATGTGTGACTACGGGGATAGGGGTTGGGTGGAATTGTGGTTGGTGCAGACTCGATGGGCTGAATGGCCTCCTTCTGCACTGTAGAGATTCTATGATACAAATTCAGTTTTCTTATGAGGCTAGGGGAGAAAAAAACTAGAGGACATGGGTTAAGGGTGAAGGGGGAAAAGTTTAAAGGGAATATTAGGAGGGACTTCTTCACACAGAGAGTGGTGGGAGTGTGGAATGAGCTGCCAGATGAAGTGGTGAATACGGGCTCACTTTTAACATTTAAGAAAAACTTGGACAGGTACATGGATGAGAGGGGTGTGGAGGGATATGGTCCAGGTGCAGGTCAGTGGGACTAGGCAGAAAAATGGTTCGGCACAGCCAAGAAGGGCCAAAAGGCCTGTTTCTGAGCTGTAATTTTCTATGGTTCTATCTCTGATATTGACCTGTTCTCTGGCTTTTGTCCCAGAATATTTCATACTTTATGTTTCAGTTTCTTAATCAAAAAGTCCATTGTGTTTTCTATATCTTTTATTTCAATTTGAATTTATCTTGTACATTGACCTCGAATGAATATTCAACATTAATTTTTCAGAAAAGTTTAATACAGTTCAATTATTCCTCAAAATAATTCCTAATTTACCTAGTCCTTTCTACTGTTAACTCCCATCTACACCTCCCACTCCAGGGTTGGTGATGGCATCTGTGCCACCCTAGTCCCTGCCCGCCCTGAATTGGGCTCAATCAGTTAATATGTGATTGAGATTATTGCGTTGTTTTTCTCTCTCCCTTCAGGACCAATGCTGAGCAGAAACGAGACCTCGCTCACAAACAGTTACAGCGGCCTTCCGCCTATGCCAGCCTTCGCCATGGCAAATAATCTTCCCTTGCAGGTAATACCTACCAAGGCCGGAACGGGATGGTAATGGTCGGAGGACAGCATTGTGGTTGGCAATTTTTTTTATATTCAGTCGTGGGACACGGGCGTCGCTGGCTGGCTAGCATTTATTGCCATCCCTAGTTGCCCTTGGCGGGCAGTTGAGAGTCAACCACATTGCTGTGGCTCTGGAGATTCACGAGCTTGGTTCCAGTGATGAGGAACTTCAGTTATGTTGTTAGATTGGAGAAATTGGGGACTGTTTTCTTTTTTTTAGTATCCCATAGAATCCCGACAGTGCAGAAAGAGGCCATTCGGCCCATTGAGTCTGCACTGACCACAATCCCACCCAGCCCTTATCCCTGTAACCCCACATATTTGCCCTGCTGATCCCCCTGACACTAAGGTGCAATTTAGCATGGCCAATCCACCTAACCTGCACATCTTTGGACTGTGGTAGGAAACCGGAGAACCCGGAGGCAACCCATGCAGACATGGGGAGAATGTACAAACTCCATACAGGCAGTGACCTGAGGTGGGAATTGAACCCGGGTCCCTAGCGCTGTGAGGCAGCAGTGCTAACCATTGTGCCACCGTGCTGCCCCCATTGGCCATGCTAAATTCTCCCTCAGTGTACCCGAACAGGTGCCGGAGTGTGGCGACTTGGGGAACTTCACAGTAACTTCATTGCCCTGTTGATGTAAGCTGACTTGTGACTAATAAGTAAACTTTAAACTTTAAAATCAACTTGATTTCCTTGGGAGGAAATTTGATAGATATTCAAAATCACGAGGTGTCCGGACAGAATCGATCAGGAGAAACTGTTCCCGCTGGTGAAAGGATGGAGAACGAGAGTGGCACGGATTTGAGGTGATTGGGGAAAGAAGGAACAGAGACATGAGGAGAAACGTTTCAACACAGCGCGTGGTTAGCATCTGAAATGTGCTGCCTGAGAGAGTGGGGGAGGCCAGTTCAAGAGATAGGGTGGCACGGTGGCACAGTGGTTTGCACTGCTGCCTCACAGCGCCAGTGACCCATGTTCAATTCCAGCCTTGAGTCACTGTCTGTGCGGAGTCTGCACGTTCTCCCCGTGTCTGCGTGGGTTTCCCCCGGGCGCTCCGGTTTCCTCCCACAGTCCAAAGATGTGCGGGTTAGGTGAATTGGCCATGCTAAATTGACCGTAGCGTCAGGGGGATTAGCAGGGTAAATATGTGGGGTTACGGGAATAGGGCCTGGGTGGGATTGTGGTCAGTGTAGACTCGATGGGCCAAATGGCTTCCTTCTACATAGCAGGGATTCTGTGATATTCCCCCTGTCTGTGCGTGCATTTCCTCTGGGTGCTCCAGTTTCTTCCCTCAGTCCCAAAGACATGCTGGTTAGGTGCATTGGCCGTACTAAATTCTCCCTCAGTGTACCCGAACAGGTGCCGGAGTGTGGCCACTGAGGGATTTTCACCGTGACTTCATTGCAGTGTTAATGTAAGCCGACTTGTGACACTAATAAATAAACTTCAAAAAAAAACTTCAATCGAATTGGATTATTATCCGAAGAGGGAGAATATGCAGGGTTATGGGGAGAGGGCGGGGGAGTGGCTGTGGTAATGTAACCAATGATAACATGTTGTGAGGACCAGCTGGTGAAGAGATGGAGAACGAGAGGGCATGGTGGATAATGTAACCAATGGCAAAATGATGTGGTGGTCAGCTGACCAGCTGACCTGGTATAAATAGAAAGCAGATAAGGAGAGTGGGGAGCATTTGTGGCCCAAGTGTTGGTCTAATGAAGCTTCTTCTACTTTGATTTACTTTGTGAAGTTAGTTCTTTTATTGCTTGCTGCTGGAGCATCCTTACTGCCTGGTAATTCCAGCCTCGGGTCACTGTCTGTGTTGGAGTTTGCGTGTTCTCCCCGTGTCTGCGTGGGTTTCCTCCGGGTGCTCCGGTTTCCTCCCACAGTCCAAAGATGTGAACGTTAGGTGGATTGGTCATGCTAAATTGTCCCTTAGTGTCAGGTGGATTAACAGGGTAGATACATGGGCGGCACGGTAGCACAGTGGTTAGCACTGCTGCTTCACAGCTCCAGGGACCTGGGTTCGATTCCCGGCTTGGGTCACTGTCTGTGTGGAGTTTGCACATTCTCCCCATGTCTGCGTGGGTTTCCTCCGGGTGCTCCGGTTTCCTCCCACAGTCCAAAGATGTACGTGTTAGGTTGATTGGCCATGCTAAAATTGCCCCTTAGTGTCCTGAGATGCATAGGTTAGAGGGATTAGTGGGTAAGTATGTAGGGATATGGGGATAGGGCCTGGGTGGGATTGTGGATGGTGCAGACTCGATGGGCCAAATGGCTTCTTTCTGCACTGTAGGGTTTCTATGATTCTATACATGGGGTTACAGGGATAGGACCTGGGTGGGATTGTGGTCAGTGCAGGCTCGATGGGCTGAATGGCCTCCTTCTGCACTTTAGGGATTCTATGATTACAAAGATATAGTAAGAAGTCTCACAACCCCAGGTTGAAGTCAAACATGTTTATTTGGAATCGTGAGCTTTCGAAGCGCTGCTCCTTCATCAGGTGAGTGGAGAGGTAGGTTCATGAACACGGTATATATAGGCAAAGACACAATTGCAAGATAATGGTTGGAATGTGAGTCTAATCAATTAACTTGAATGCCTGAAAAGATGTGGGGTAACGGGTTTGTGAAACCAACCTCTCCACTCACCTGATGAAGGAGCAGCGCTCCAAAAGCAATAAAGCTGTGGCCACTTGACGAACTGCCCATTCAGAGAGCCGGTGTGGACATGACGGGCTGAATGGCCTCTTTCGTTGCTGTAACAATTCACTATGAATGCACAGGTTTTGGTTTTCAAGAAATAATTTTGTCTGTCTCTTGTCTTCTCAGCAATCTGTCCAGCCAGTTCCAGGCCAAACCTCCTCGTATTCCTGCATGATTCCGGCCAGCCCAGCTGTCAGTGTGCGGAGTTATGATACGTACACTCCTCCGCACATGCAGCCACACATGAACCCACAGTCGCTAGCTTCAACAGGGGGTTCCTCCACAGGTACGACCCACAAATCAGACACTGAAAACAACGTAGGCGGTTCACCTTTGACCTCGTCTCTTGCCCAAGGCTCGATTGTGGGCGACCAGCGCAGTTCCCTCACCCAACATGCTGTTCCCTCATGTGTGAGACAAGGGGGCAGCAGTCAGTGGGCTGTTCAACACGGAAGGCATCGTACCGGGCCCTGAACCGGTTGGCCATCACTGCCCACACATACAGCAAATAAATAGCATCAGGAAGAACAACCACTAAGCCCCTTGTAGCACTTGGGTGGCACGGTGGCATAGTGGTTGGCACTGCCATTACACGTCCAAGTATTTCTATGGAGAAAGATCAGCTTAATGTATGGTAGGTCCATTCAAAAGTCTGATGGCAGCAGGGAAGAAGCTGTTCTTGAGTCGGTTGGTACGTGACCTCAAGTTTTCGTATCTTTTTCCCGACGGAAGAAGGTGGAAGAGAGAATGTCCGGGGTGCGTGAGGTCCTTGATTACGCTGGCTGCTTTTCCGAGGCAGCAGGAAGTGTAGACGGAGTCAATGGATGGAAGGCTGGTTTGAGTGATGGATTGGGCTTCATTCGCAACCCTTTGTAGTTTCTTGCGGTCTTGGGCAGAGCAGGAGCCATACCAAGCTGTGATACATCTGGGAAGGATGCTTTCTATGGTGCATCTGTGAAAATGTTTGTGGGGAGTGGTGGGGGGAAATGAATTTCAAAATCAAGCCTTTGAGAAAGGGGAACAGTAAAGAATTGTATTTAGCGGTCAATAAAGGGGGAGCGAGGGGTAATTCAGGACTGTCAGAGACAAAAGAAAGGGGAAATTAGAACATTTTTTTCTCACACACGACAATGTCACTGGAGATCTGCTGGCAC